>NC_090250.1:10232395-10244895 GCF_037325665.1 Littorina saxatilis | reverse complement strand
GTAAGCATTGGTGACACTGTGCAAGAAAGAGAGACACTAGATCTAGATCTGTCTGTCTGCATGTAGCCTACTTACAGACACGACTGCCAAATAGTCTCGGCCCGCTCAAAATAACAATGACCGAGACATTCCTTCGCGTGACGTCTAACCCTCTTACGCCATAATGTGACGTCTTCAAATGACGAAATGTTAAAGTTTCTACCACAGACATACACACGCACGCACGCACATACGCACATACGCACGCACGCACAGACAGACAAAGTTACGATCGCATAGGCTACACTTCGTGAGCCAACAAAGAGAGGTACAGAAAAGCGTGCTATCCTTCTTAGCGCAACTACTACCCCGCTCTTCTTGTCAATTTCACTGCCTTTGCCATGAGCGGTGGACTGACGATGCTACGAGTATACGGTCTTGCTGAAAAATGGCATTGCGTTCAGTTTCATTCTGTGAGTTCGACAGCTACTTGACTAAATGTTGTATTTTCGCCTTACGCGACTTGTTTTTCTTGACTTTGTTTAACATATATATATATATATGACTTATAATCAGTAGATTAGTCCCTCTAACGAGCGAGGGATGGTTTTAATAAAGCACCTGCTCTCTCTCTCTCTCTCTCTCTCTCTCTCTCTCTCTCTCTCTCTCTCTCTCTCTCTCTCTCTCTCTGATGATGATTTAGAATTATGTCATAATGATGATGCATAGAATTATGTCAGGGAATGCACCTACACTCATTGCCTCAAATTTTAAACTAAATAATTCAAGAAAACTAAACAAATTAATTACCCCAACCCCTAGAATTGACCTTTATAAGTCAAATCTTTCTTATTCTTGTGCACTATTGTGGAACTCCATTCCTGATATAATTAAAATGCAAGTCAAGGAAACATCATTCAAAGAACTTTACATGATGTTTCTCTTAAGTAAATAAATCTTTGATAATATTTCATCATTGATTGCGGGGATATAGCTCAGTTGGTAGCGCGCTTGATTTGTATTCAGTTGGCCGCTGTCAGCGTGAGTTCGATCCCAGGTTCGGCGGAAATTTATTTCAGAGTCAACTCTGTGTGCAGACTCTCTTCGGTGTCCGAACCCTCCCCCCGTGTACACTACATTGGGTGTGCACGTTAAAGATCCCACGATTGACAAAAGGGTCTTTCCTGGCAAAATTGCTTAGGCACAGTTAATAATTGTCTACCTATACCCGTGTGACTTGGAATAATAGGCCGTGAAAGGTAAATATGCGCCGAAATGGCTGCAATCTACTGGCCGTATAAAATTTCATCTCACACGGCATCACTGCAGAGCGCCTAGAACTGTACCCACGGAATATGCGCGATATAAGCGTCATTGATTGATTGATTGATTGATTGAATACATATTGAAATGTCTTTTTAATTGTTTGACATGTTACTTATGTAAATTGTATTGCAGTTAACTTAACTTCTATTTCTTATTGTTATTAATCGAGTTACCCTCAATGGGCGAGGGCCGGATGAAAAAAAGCATGTATAGTCACGGTAGAACCAGCGATCTGGTAGGATCGGCTATCGTACCGGTACAATTGCCGATCGGACTTTGTCCCGGTACAACTGCCGATCAATGTTTTTACAATGAAAATCGGGTGTTCTACCAAAATAGGCTGGTAGAAACTCGGATCGGCAGTTGTACCGGGACAAAGTCCGATCGGCAATTGTACCGGTACGATAGCCGATCCTAACAGTACAACTGCCGATCGGACTTTGTCCCGGTACAACTGTCGATTAATGTTTCATTTGTACCGGTACGATAGTCGATCCTACCAGATCGCTGGTTGTACCGTCACATATGTGAAGTGGAACTATTATGATGGTATTATGGATATGAATCTTGAGTAAGGATACAAAATTAGAAAGATGAATTATTTTGACCAAGTGGTACTTAGAGGGGCATTCAGTCAAATTTCACCATTTGCAACAAAATCTAAATCCTTTATTATCCCAATATAAAAGCATTCCCCTTATCACACACACACACACACACACACACACACACACACACACACACACACACACACACACACACACACACAGACTAACCGTTTAATGGTGTCGTAGAGGTCTTCTTTGCAAACCACTGGACAACACGCTCTGGCTGCCGATTTTATGGAGTTTAAAAGTCTTATGGCACCATGCTTTGAAATGGCCACCAAGTTCACAGCGCTCACCCTTCTCCAAACTAAGAGCTGAGAGAATGTTCTGGTACTTTGCTTGGTCAATACTAAATGTAAGGCGGTTCTTTTCAGATAACCGCGCAACATATTCGTCATACAGTTCGTAAAACTTCCTCTTCTGTTCCTCTTCCATCGTTGTCATTTGCAGAAGTGAAAAGTCAAGTATGCGCTTTCTTTTGACAGTGACAAGACATTTTAGCTCGTCGTGAACTATTCTCATACGCTGAACGGCTGAACATTTGTTGACAGTGACAAGACATTTTAGCTCGTCGTAAACTATTCTCATACGCTGAACAGCTGAACATTTGTTGAAACATTGATCGACAGTTGTACCGGGACAAAGTCCGATCGGCAGTTGTACTGGTAGGATCGGCTATCATACCGGTACAATTGCCGATCGGACTTTGTCCCGGTACAACTGTCGATCAATGTTTTTACAATGAAAATCGGGTGTTCTACCAAAATAAGCTGGTAGAAACTCGGATCGGCAGTTGTACCGGGACAAAGTCCGATCGGCAATTGTACCGGTACGATAGCCGATCCTACCAGATCGCTAGTTCTACCGTGACATATACATTGCTTATTCTGTTACCCTCGAAAAATAAAATTCAATCAATCAATCAATCAATCTCTTCCTCTCTCTCCCTCTCTCTTTTTTTATAGAAGTTGTAAACAAAAGTAGATTAGTTCCTCTTTAGGGCGAGGGCCAGATGCAAAAAAAGCATATATCTATTGCTCATTCTTGTTACCCTTGAAAAATACAGATTTGTTATTGTCATTGTCATTGTCTCTCTCTCTCTCTCTCTCTCTCTCTCTCTCTCTCTCTCTCTCTCTCTCTCTCTCTCTCTCTCTCTCTCTCTCTCTCTTCGGGTATAGCTCAGCAAGTCATAGTATACTGGCGAAAATAAAATTTAAAGATAGTACACCTAAGGCATCATTTAAAAAAGCTTTCTGACGATTTTGACCCAGTCTGTCTCAAATAGTTCACAGAACGATTTAAATCTTCTCATGAAAAAAATCAGTTCTAACTTTATGGAACACACTTGCAATCGCGTTTAATAACCCCCCGCGGGTTAGGGGGAGTCCCATAGTGGTTGGGACGAGAAAGAATTTACCCGATGCTCCCCAGCATGTCGTAATTAAGAGGCGACTAACGGATTCTGTTTCTCCTTTTTCCCTTGTAAAGTGTTTCTTGTATAGAATATAGTAAATTTTTGTAAAGATTTTAGTCAAGCAATAGGTAAGAAATGTTAAAGGCATACTAACGCACTCCCGTGTTTACAAAGTGTAGTTTGCCCACAATCGATGTCAAACATAAGACCATATAATGACGATACGTCACCATGCGCGGACCATAATACATGCATTACAGCTTGTTCTAGCCTCTGAAAAAGTGAGGATGTCAACAAAGCCGCGGTGTTCTCTCCCTTGCATCAACGTTACATGTGTTGCCAAATCTATAAATAGGACGATCCAGATCAAAATGAAAATTCAAATATCTCAACATTTAAGGGGTCCTAGACCACAATATTTTGCAGGGAACTTAATTTAGTCTGTCTCCAGCTGTTGGTAAAGCAATTAACGTGTATAGTCATCGAGTACATATGGCTTTAAGTCCTTTGTACTGGAAACTTGCATTCTCCCAGTAAGGTAATATATTGTACTACGTTGCAAGCCCCTGGAGCAAATTTTTAATTAGTACTTTTGTGAACAAGAAACAATTGACAAGTGGCTCTATCCCATCTCCCCCATTCCCCCGTCGCGATATAACCTTCGTGGTTGAAAACGACGTAAAACACCAAATAAAGAAATTAAGAAATAAAGAAAGCGTTTAATAGCATTCAATGACACAGTTCATGTAAATGGCTGTTTAGCTCGCGCAAACCACAAACCAGTTTTCGTGGTTTATTTATCCCCTGAGCCATCGTGTACCGTACCCGTGTGATCCACTTTCCTTTTTACATTTAGTCAAGTTTTGACTAAATGTTTTAACGTAGAGGGGGGAATCGAGACGAGGGTCGTGGTGTATGTGCGTGTGTCTGTGTGTGTAGAGCGATTCAGACTAAACTACTGGACCGATCTTTATGAAATTTGACATGAGAGTTCCTGGGTATGAATTCCCCGAACGTTTTTTTCATTTTTTTGATAAATGTCTTTGATGACGTCATATCCGGCTTTTCGTAAAAGTTGAGGCGGCACTGTCACGCCCTCATTTTTCAACCAAATTGGTTGAAATTTTGGTCAAGTAATCTTCGACGAAGCCCGGACTTTGGTATTGCATTTCAGCTTGGTGGCTTAAAAATTAATTAATGACTTTGGTCATTAAAAATCTGAAAATTGTAAAAAAAAATAAAAATTTATAAAACAATCCAAATTTACGTTCATCTTATTCTCCATCATTTTCTGATTCCAAAAACATATAAATATGTGAGTTCGACAGCTACTTGACTAAATGTTGTATTTTCGCCTTACGCGACTTGTTACATTTAGTCAAGTTTTGACTAAATGTTTTAACGTAGAGGGGGAATCGAGACGAGGGTCGTGGTGTGTGTGTATGTGTGTGTGTGTGTGTGTCTGTCTGTCTGTCTGTCTGTCTGTGCGTGTGTGTGTGTGTGTGTAGAGCGATTCAGAGTAAACTACTGGACCGATCTTTATGAAATTTTACATGAGAGTTCCTGGGTATGATATCCCCTGAAGTTTTTTTCTTTTTGAGTCACTTGAGAAAAAGTGACTCTATGTAATCGGTCAGTGTTAGTCTGTCCGGCCGGCCGTCCGGCCGGCCGTCCGTAGACACCACCTTAACGTTGGACTTTTCTCGGAAACTATCAAAGCGATCGGGCTCATATTTTGTTTAGTCGTGACCTCCAATGACCTCTACACTTTAACGATGGTTTCGTTGACCTTTGACCTTTTTCAAGGTCACAGGTCAGCGTCAAAGGAAAAATTAGACATTTTATATCTTTGACAAAGTTCATCGGATGTGATTGAAACTTTGTAGGATTATTCTTCACATCAAAGTATTTACATCTGTAGCCTTTTACGAACGTTATCAGAAAAACAAGGGAGATAACTAGCCTTTTCTGTTCGGCAACACACAACTTAACGTTGGGCTTTTCTCGGAAACTATAAAAGTGACCGGGCTCAAATTTTATGTGAACGTGACTCATTGTGTTGTGAATAGCAATTTCTTCCTGTCTGATGCCTCATATAATATTCAGAACTGCGAAAGTGACTCGATCGAGCGTTTGCTCTTCTTGTTTTCGATATATACTTTTGATGACGTCATATCCGGCTTTTTGTAAAAGTTGAGGCGGCACTGTCACACCCTCATTTGTCAATCTAATTGATTGAAATTTTTGTAAAGCAATCTTCGAAGAAGGCCGGACTTCGGTATTGCATTTCAGCTTGGTGGCTTACTACATTAATTAATGACTTTGGTCATTAAAAATCTGAAAATTGTAATACATTTTTTTATATAAAACGATCCAAATTACGTTCATCTTATTCTACATCATTTCCTGATTCAAAAAACATATAAATATGTTATATTTGGATTAAAAACAAGCTCTGAAAATTAAAAATATAAAAATTATGATTAAAATTAAATTTCCGAAATCGATTTAAAAACAATTTCATCTTATTCCTTGTCGGTTCCTGATTCCAAAAACATATAGATATGATATGTTTGGATTATAAACACGCTCAGAAAGTTAAAACGAAGAGAGGTACAAAAAAGCATGCTATGCAGCACAGCGAAACCACTACCGCGCTGAACAGGCTCGTCAGTTTCACTCCGTTATGCACAAGCGGCGGACTACGGTCATTGTGAAAAAATGCAGAGTGTTCAGTTTCATTCTGTGAGTTCCACAGCTTGACTAAATGTAGTAATTTCGCCGTACGCGACTTGTTTACATTTAGTCAAGTTTTGACTAAATGTTTTAACATAGACGGGGAATCGAGACGAGGATTGTGGTGTCTGTGTGTGTGTGTGTGTGTGTGTGTGTGTGTGTGTGTGTGTGTGTGTGTGTGTGTGTGTGTGTAGAACGATTCCAAAACAACTACTGGACCGATCTTATTGAAACTTCACATGAGAGTTCCTGGGTATAATATCCTCGGACCATTTTTTCTTTTTTTGGGATAAATATCACTGATGACGTCATATCCGGCTTTTTGTGAAAGTTGAGGCGGCACTTTCACGCCCTCATTTTTCAATCAAATTGATTGAAACTTTAGTCAAGCAATCTTCGACTCAGACCGGACTTTGGTATTGCATTTCAGCTTGGAAGCTTAAAAATTAATTAATGAGCTTGGTCATTAAAAATCTGAAAAATTGTAATCAAAATCATTTTTGTATAAAACGATCCAAAAATAATGTCATCTTATTCTTGATTATGTTTTGATTCCAAAAATCATATACATATGTTATATTTGGATTAAAAACAAGCTAAGGGAATTAAAGTTAAAAAGAAGAGAGATACCGGCCCCCGTGGCGCAGTGGTTAGCGCATCGGGCTGCGGGCCGGGAGGTCGTGGGTTCGAATCCCATCAGGGCCATGTGGGTTTTTTGGGCTACGGTCGGCTCCTACCCAGAGTGGAAGTGCTGTGGTTCCTATGAGAAGGCTGTGATCACACAACCGAGTGTCATTCACTTAACGAATGCGACTTTGAGGGTGCTCAGGTTCTGTATACCTGACCAACACCGCAGGTGCGGCAGTTCTCGGGCCTGGTTGACGCCAGGATATATTATGACAATAAGCATAGAGTGCTGCCCTGTGACGTAGTCTCAAACCAAATTGGAAATCCAAAGCATCATTATAATCATACTCATCTCATTAATCATCCAAAATATAAATTGTCCTTGCTCTTGTGGTCCTTCATGCCCGGAGCTCTCATGGTGACCTTGGTCTCAGTGTTCCTGTTCCTTCCTTCCCTGAATAGTAGTTCTGCTGTCAGTCTTCAACGTGTGACGTTCTGGGGGGGGGGGGGGGGTCGACGGAGGGACGTGGTGGCGGTCTACTCTCTGGAGGGGACGCTCACTCAGTCTGGCTCCGCGACTTAAAGTCAATGTCGTTTGTAGGGGACATAGTAGGTAGTGGGCTGCGTCCGTTAGCTCGGGACAGACCCACTACTGAACACCGTTTAAGTGACTCAGCAGAAGTGCAGTGTCATCTTCCGAGGGTAGCCTACCGCAGCGACCCGACATCCCCCCTGGAGCGTCTGTAAAATCGACAAGTCTGGCAGGGGAACGAAATTCAGAGGTGGTTGGAGCAGCGAGAGCACAACAGGACAAGGGAACAAGTGTAAAGACGAAACAAAAAAAGAAGAGAGATACAAAAAAAGCGTGCTATGCAGCTCAGCGTGACCTTTCCACGAGCGAGGGACTGACGATGCTATACTGTCTTGGTGAGAATAAAAATGCAGTGCGTTTAGTTTCATTCAGTAAAGTTCGACGAAACTCTTGGAATTTATAAAATTAATTAGTAGCAATTTTTCATAGTGCTGGGATTTGTCAACCGTATTTTCGTTTTGTGTCCCCCATTGCCAGGAATCAATGTGTGTGTGTGTGTTTGCATTTTCTGTACTATAATATTTTGTGTTCACTGTTTGTGTACTTTTGTTTTCCAAATATTTATTTTATTTTTTCTTTTCTTATCTTCTATTTTTCTTTTTGTTCACTTGGTACTTTGTGCATTTTTGAATTTGCGAATATTGTTTATAATGCCCCTGGGTAATGAACAATAAAACTTGACTTGACTTGACTTGACTTGACTTGATAGCTTGACTAAATGTGGTAATTTCGCCTTACGCGACTTGTTTTACAATGTCGTCGTCAGTTTGGGATTTCAATGCGACTCGCTGTATCTGCAATAGCACGTTATTGGGTACCTCTGAATCTAAAACGCAAAAAACGGCTGCGAGTCACACGAACTTATCGGCGGCGGTTGACTTCAAATAAGCAAGCGATATGCAGAAAATTCGTCTGCTTGGGCTAGCACGACCTTGCGTGACGTGCTTCAGGGCTCCCTTTTTTCAAACTTTCAAACATTCGAATTGTACTGATCTTGTCTTGATGAAAAAAGAATAATTTTATGATTTAAGAATGTTTGTGTAACAAGCTGTCAATTTATTATTTAGATTTTAAAAAGTTAGGTCTAGCGCCAAAACGAGGCGTCTGATTTGTCTCATTGTAAATCCGGCTGGCCACGCAAAAATAAATTCTTAAAAAAAAAAAAAGCTCTTTACGGAAGGCACCTAGGATGTTCTCAAGTGGTGAGTGATTAAACGAAAGGGTGTTTGTACTGTGTGTAAAAGCCTGACAGTGTCTGTGACCAAAAACTGATGGTTTACGTGAGAGAGAGAAATTCAAGTTTTACACCCTCACGGCAAAGCCATCAGGGGCATTATCCCGGGTTTTAACCCGACTTTAGATGATATACACAAGTGTATGCGTGTTTAGGTGGTATCAGCCATCTGCACTTATGGCAGAATGACCGAGGTCTTTTACGTGCCACTGTGGTGACACGGGGGTGGGAGATGGATACCGTCTCTGGGTCTGCACATAAGGTTGACCTGTGTCCGTCCGTCCGAGCTGGCACGTCCGATGGTTTACGTGAAGCTGTGTGTGCCTTTAACAGGTTCAAGGGACATTCGCTGTACTGTAATTTAGAAACACCTGCAATTATTTGCTCAAAGCTGTTCCGAAACTATTCTTAATAATTAAATGAATTTTAATCAGCGAGCGGTTTGCTTCGCCCAGCTCTGCTGTCTCAGGAGCCGGATTCCGTTCTTCATCATATTTTACGTAGTCCTCATTGATACCCATTCCTCGAAGCAGATTAAGACCGTTGGATTGGGGAAGTCAAACCAACTGCCGTCTAGCAAACGCATGCATATTCCGTGCCACACAGGGCTAAAACGCTTCGAATAATAAAAACAAACACGCAGACCGTTGGTGAACTATATCACGGTTTGAAATGACTACAAAACACAGCACTCAGATTTGAAAAATATAACGATGACACACTAATTCTAAGACCTTCCTCGTGTGTGTTGTCATCTATTAAACACCCAAAACGAACTCTGTAGCTGGCAATTTCAAATCTGTATCTCTAGGATTATATAGCACATGAAATACTCAGGGGCGACAGGTAGGACACAAATTATGACTTGCGCTAAAAAGGCGTTACAGGGAGAATTACAGTCTGGGATTCCCACTCCAAACACACCGTTTTCAATTTGAGTGACTCAGCGCTCAAACGTTTATTTTAAGGTATTCTTTTGGTGTGATCACATAATTACAACCCCAACCTTAACTGTTTAGCTCTTGGGGCAATGAGAGACAGTTTTCATGTTAGACATTATCACTTTAACTAGTGCGGGACATGCGTATTCTACCACGAGGGAGTGCATATATCAGAATTTCGCCAGTGTACCGACAACACAGCCATCAATCAGAAGCTGCGGTTCGCGCGTCACCTACCGTTGCGTAAATTCAGCTTCCTACTTTCTTTCTTTCTTTCTTTATTTGGTGTTCAACGTCGTTTTCAACCACGAAGGTTATATCGCGACGGAGCTTCCTACAGGAAGTGCGGTAGATGTACACGTTTATATAAAATTATATTGCTATTTCATATGTTACGTGGATTTCCATTGGTCAATTGGGCAAAACTGAGCTCAGTGCAAAAGTGATATCGACGACATTTCCGTCGATATCAGTTTTGATATCGACGACCTCTTTATTGCTTCCCCACTTCAAAAACAAAAACAACTAAATTTAAAAACAAACAAATATATATGAAAATGTAATGATCCCAGAATTTAGTTGAGCAAGTGACTAAAGACTTTTTGAAAGAAAAGACATTTTGAAATACTGAAAAGTACAAGAAAAGAGTGAACAAAAAGAAATAATAATCAGAGGGAGGGATATGGAACAGCCAAAACTGAGACAAATCTTTACAGTAAATACACAATGTCCAGAGAATTAGCAATATATCTAACATTGACTGACTGTGTGATGATATCTTCTGCTATTGGTCTGTTTCGACAGTGATATCAAAAGCTCGACCTCCGGTCTCGATTTTGATATCACTGTCTCAACAGACCATAGCAGAAGATATCATCACACAGTCCGTCAATATTGGGTAATAGAGTCTCTCAAAGATTAATGGGTTACTTCGTGAGGTCTCAACAGGGGAAGTATACATTCCTTTTTCTTTTTCATGGACGCCATTTGAATAACAGTGTTTGATAAAACTAGATACACCGTGGCTTTGAAAAAAGAGAGAAAAAAAAGGGTTTCAAATCTCCCAAAGACCTACACATTTCTGTTGGGGATTACAATGACGACGCTACACCAGAGGAATAATATAAAATTCTTGTTGCAACGTTCACTTTTGCATAAATTTAGAGACTGCACATTATCTCTCTCTGTTGTTTGGATTTGTGTTATATAATTTTTAAGCATAGCTAAAGAATCAAAATGCATCTTGAAATGTCTTATTGATTGCTTGACATGTTAATTATGTTAATTATGTAATTTGTACTGTAGTTAACTTAGCTTCTATTTCTTCTTGTTATTATGTTACCCCTCAATGGGTGAGGGCCGGATGAAAAAAAAGCATGTATACATTGCTTATTCTGTCACCCTCGATAAATAAATTCCAATTCAATTCAATTCAATTCTCTCTCTCTCTCGGTGATATTTCAATGTGTGTGTGTGTGTTGCATGCATGTGTCTGTGCCTTTATTTATATGTGTTTGTGTAAGTGTCTATGTGTGTGTTTGCTTGCGCGTCTGCTTGTGACGTAATGTGATATGAATGGAGCGAGAGAGAGAGAGAGATTTGCTTTGATATGATCATCCTAATCTTAATTATTATGAGTTGGCTATTTGCGCCTCGATATTTTATTTATGTTTTTACGTTTTATGTTGTGTATTGTAATGCTGTGATACACCACACCTGTACAGGACAGTGTACAATGACGGAAAAGCTGCTGACGTGTCGCGTGAAGAAGCCCAAGGCCACAGTCCGCCTCGTGGTCTTCCCCTGGTCAGGCAGCGGGGCTTCCGTTTTCACCTCCTGGCCCAAGCTACTCTCCGACAACGTGGAGAGTAAGTGTCATCCTTGACCAAGAAAAAAATCAATGTTACCGATTCCCCGACCGACACTATTGTTTCCTCCCGACTCTAAAACTTTGTTTTACCTTTGTTTTACACACAAACACACACACACATACACACACGCACGCACGCACGCACACACACACGTGAAAAGTTTGTCTTCTTCCACATCCAGGATTACGGCTCACATGGTGTCCGCCCAATTAAAAGCCACATGTGCCTCTAGCAATAAGTCACAAGACAAGGATGACTCAGTTGTCCCCACCCTCAAGACAGTAACCGACATTTCTATCCTTAATTGTGGTGGCCTTGTCATCGGAAACAAACTTTTTTGTTGGCCTTATTTGAAAATATAATTTAGTACCATACAAAGCAATAGAAGAAAAAAAATTCCGCCATTGGTGACTGTCGCGTTGTAGCTGACAACAGAACAATATTTTCAACAGAAAATGATAACAGTAAAAACCCTTTGACACATTATGTAACTCTATCACAGATATGATAACATTAGAACACTTTGACATAATATGTAACTTCATTGCGTTTTTACGGGTCACATGGCGAAACTGTAACTAACCATTGGTCAAACATGCACCCTATATCAATTGATATATCGCAGGAAGTCGTCGTAGCCAAGTGATATCTCGCAGGAAGTGACTAATCACTTATGGGCGCCATCTTTAGACGGTCACTTCAAAAATAGTGGAGCGAGATATTTCCCATCAACATTCTTTGATGAAGAATTGAGAACACAACAAGCGAAAAGGCAAATCGTCAAAAAAGAGAAAAGCATGCCCAATCTTTTGTACGCAGTCATGAGTCCTAGAAATTGGATCTGAAGTCTTACCGACGAGGGTTGCATTGAATGGCAATTTAGCAGAAAAAAACAACAAGAGACACAAGCAGCAGACACTTGTGAGAACTGGATACTTTGACTACAATTTGAAAGAGATTTCACACCCTAGCGAGATAGAAGCAAAAGTGTCTGCAGGCACAATGGTTTACACCGCACCAGCCCTGAGATTAAAACGTAACTGACTTGACGACTCGATGAAGAAAACAGAGGGAATGAAAGGGAGAGAGACTGGAAGAGGTCACATTCTGATTCACTGTGCATAATTCCTACCTGCCCTTATTTTATATACATTTTCCAATTATATATTCAG
>NC_090250.1:10209895-10227395 GCF_037325665.1 Littorina saxatilis | reverse complement strand
ATGGTTAATGAGATGAGGATGATTATAATGATGATGCTTTGAATTTCCAATTTGGTTTATTTAGACAAATTGTTCAGCCGTTACCGCCTTACGTTATAATATCCATGCAGGAACACCACTATAAGCTTCTAGCTTGTTGCTGTTACCTGTGTCTTTTGTATATGTCGTGCCGAATTCACGGAATTGCCGAATTCGCGGAATCGGCAACATGTTTGCCCATTTCGCGTAATCGGCAAAACGCTGCCCATTACGTGAAATCGGCAGCGTTTTGCCAAAAATGCGGAAAGGCCTCTAAAATTTGCCCATTTCGCAAAAGCGACAGCCAGTCTGTTACTTTTTGTGTCACCAGAACATTGTATTAACATTGTTTTACCTCCCTACTATGTTTTGTATGGTCTATGTTAGGCTGTGTCGAGCATGACTCCGGAAATGCACGAAAACTAAATTTTTTGCAATAACTTGCCATAACTGATCGATTAGTGCAATATCTATCCATTCGAGTATCTCGTTGTCTAAGTGTGATGATATCTCAGGCATTTTAGAACTTTAAAACCAAAAAGTGGCTGCCGATTTCTCAAAATGGGCAAATTTTAGAAGCCTTTATGCGTTTTCGGCAAAACGCTGCCGATTTCGCGTAATGGGCAGCGTTTTGCCGATTACGCGAAATGGGCAAAAATGTTGCCGATTCCGCGAAGTCGGCAATTACGTGAATTCGGCACGACATATACATGTCATGATTGTAACATTTGTTGAAATAAACTTATGTTTAAACCAAAGATGAAGCTTTCGTTTCTTCTTTTTCCTCCCAGTCAAAAATGTATTGCGATTCTCTAGCCACTCCAGAAACCTTTTTCTGTCCAATCCCCGAAGCATGTCTAAGGAAAGGAAACAATTGAAAAACAACAATAACAGCAGACCGAATAATCTTTATTTATTCCCCCCTCTGCTTCTTTACCTCTGTAAACTTGTAGGGGTAGTTATTTTTCGATAATGACCCAGCAACCAAACAAATAACGACCCAGCAACAGCCTGAATCCTCGATAGTGCAATGGGTTGAGAGGTTGTTCTGTTTCGGTACTACTTTTTGCGACTGAAAAGTTCCGAACGCTCTAATGTACGAAGTATACATCTCCGGAGCAAACAATACAAACATACCGCATTTAAATTAACAACTACAGGCCTGAACACATGAATCTCCATATAAAATCCATGAGTTTGGTTGTTTTCTGAATCTAGGTCTGCTGTGCTCAAACCGTTCATCACATGCAATTTCCCAAGGCAAGTAACTCATACTTTGTCTAGCGACAAGAGTAGTTCCCCTTCTTTTCACTCAGTTCCTTCGACAACAGACTGCAATCCGACGGTCAGTTTTCAACAATATTTCATTTAATAAACAGATCAAACGCAACCAAATGCACACATCTCATCAATTTAAACAACTTAAAGGGGTTTCATACACTATTTTCCCCAGAAAACTGAACTTCATACAGTTTTTAACGTTGGAACACGGGTGCAAAAGTTCGTCTGCTAGTCCCATTTGACGAAAAAACATTATCCTAAGCCATACCAAAACATTTACAGAACACACAATATCTGCCTTTGCCCCCACAGCAGAATAACAGCATATCTGTGTACTTGATTTTAGCCCAAAATAGGAAAACTGACAAGAAGTGTTAACAGAATGGAATGATTTGCACGGAACTATACAACCGCGCATTAATCGATCGCCTGCGCAGGTTGACTGGTTGAGAGAATAGGATTCGATCAAACTTTCGCAAAAAAACTCCTCTTTTCTTTGAATAACTGAAGAAAGGAGGAATAAAGAGGTTACACACCTCGTCTCAGTGATTATAAAAAATAATGGTCTCAGTTCGCGGTCATGAAAAAGCTCGCTAAAGCTCGCATTTTTCATGATCCGCTAACTTCGACCATTATTTCTAATAATCACTGAGACTCGGCATGTAACCTCTACTTATTCCCCCCTCTGCTTCTTTACCTCTGTAAACTTGTAGGGGTAGTTATTTTTCGATAATGACCCAGCAACCAAACAAATAACGACCCAGCAACAGCCTGAATCCTCGATAGTGCAATGGGTTGAGAGGTTGTTCTGTTTCGGTACTACTTTTTGCGACTGAAAAGTTCCGAACGCTCTAATGTACGAAGTATACATCTCTGGAGCAAACAATACAAACATACCGCATTTAAATTAACAACTACAGGCCTGAACACATGAATCTCCATATAAAATCCATGAGTTCAGTTGTTGTCTGAATCTAGATCTGCCGTGCTCAAACCGTTCATCACAAGCAATTTCCCAAGGCAAGTAACTCATACTTTGTCTAGCGACAAGAGTAGTTCCCCTTCTTTTCACTCAGTTCCTTCGACAACAGACTGCAATCTGACGGTCAGTTTTCAACAATATTTCATTTAATAAACAGATCACACGCAACCAAATGCACACATCTCATCAATTTAAACAACATAAAGGGGTTTCATACACTATTTTCCCCAGAAAACTGAACTTCATACAGTTTTTAACGTTGGAACACGGGTGCAAAAGTTCGTCTGCTTGTCCCATTTGACGAAAAAACATTATCCTAAGCCATACCAAAACATATACAGAACACACAATATCTGCCTTTGCCGCCACAGCAGAATAACAGCATATCTGTGTACTTGATTTTAGCCCAAAATAGGAAAACTGACAAGAAGTGTTAACAGAATGGAATGATTTGCACGGAACTATACAACCGCGCATTAATCGATCGCCTGCGCAGGTTGACTGGTTGAGAGAATAGGATTCGATCAAACTTTCGCAAAAAAATTCCTCTTTTCTTTGAATAACTGAAGAAAGGAGGAATAAAGAGGTTACACACCTCGTCTCAGTGATTATAAAAAATAATGGTCTCAGTTCGCGGTCATGAAAAAGCTCGCTAAAGCTCGCATTTTTCATGATCCGCTAACTTCGACCATTATTTTTAATAATCACTGAGACTCGGCATTTAACCTCTACTTATTTTCCTTGTCTACTCCACTGGTCGAAACTGGGGGGTTGGCGTTTACTAGGTATTATACCCTGTACACCTGCATGCAACTGAGGTTTATAAAAGAAATAAAAATAAAATCTCCCCGTGTTTTTATTTCGTTCAGTTTGTTTGGGTTGTTTCTATTGACTTTGACACTGACACGCCGGCGAAAACGCCGGTAACGCGTGCGCAGAGAAGAGCAAGTATCGGGAATCTTCAATTCTAAAAATAACCAACTGGTAGCTGCCGACCTTCTGCTAAACACACATGAATACCGGGAAAAAATAAATAATCACTGGGCAGTAAAAATAAATACTGGGCGGTAGTTAAACGAGAGTTTGACTTTGAAGGACACAATGTTGCAGTTTTAAAGTCAATAGCAACTACCCAAACAAACTGAATGAAATAACAAGTCGCGTAAGGCGAAAATACAACATTTAGTCAAGTAGCTGTCGAACTCAGAGAATGAAACTGAACGCAATGCAACGCAGCAAGACCGTATACTCGTAGTCCACCGCTCACGGCATAGGCAGTGAAATTGACAAGAAGAGCGGGGTAGTAGTTGCGCTAAGAAGGATAGCACACTTTTCTGTACCTCTCTTTGTTTTAACTTTCTGAGCGTGTTTTTAATCCAAACATATCATATCTATATGTTTTTGGAATCAGGAACCGACAAGGAATAAGATGAAAGTGTTTTTAAATTGATTTCGACAATTTAATTTTGATAATAATTTTTATATATTTAATTTTCAGAGCTTGTTTTTAATCCAAATATAACATATTTATATGTTTTTGGAATCAGAAAATGATGGAGAATAAGGTGAACGTAAATTTGGATCGTTTTATAAATTTTTATTTTTTTTTACAATTTTCAGATTTTTAATGACCAAAGTCATTAATTAATTTTTAAGCCACCAAGCTGAAATGCAATACCGAAGTCCGGGCTTCGTCGAAGATTGCTTGACCAAAATTTCAATCAATTTGGTTGAAAAATGAGGGCCGCCTCAACTTTCACGAAAAGCCGGAAAAAAAATGAAAAAAACCTATGGGGATTTCATACGCAGGAACTCTCATGTGAAATTTCATAAAGATCGGTCCAGTAGTTTAGTCTGAATCGCTCTACACACACACACTCACACACACACGCACAGACAGACACACATACACCACGACCCTCGTCTCGATTCCCCCTTCGATGTTAAAACATTTAGTCATAACTTGACTAAATGTAAAAACACGTGCCGGGAGACCCTTTTTATTTATTTTTTATTTTTTTGTTTTTAATCTCAGTTGCATGCAGGTGGCTGCAACAGCATATTTTAGGTGTTTTTACATTTAGTCAAGTTTTGACTAAATGTTTTAACGTAGAGGGGGGAATCGAGACGAGGGTCATGGTGTATGTGTGTGTGTGTGTCTGTGTGTGTGTGTGTGTGTAGAGCGGTTCAGACTAAACTACTGGACCGATCTTTATGAAATTTGACATGAGAGTTCCTGGGTATGATATCCTCACACAGTTTTTTCATTTTTTTGATAAATGTCTTTGATGACGTCATATCCGGCTTTTCGTGAAAGTTGAGGCGGCACTGTCACGCCCTCATTTTTCAACCAAATTGGTTGATATTTTGGTCAAGTAATCTTCAACGAAGCCCGGACGTTGGTATTGCATTTCAGCTTGGTGGCTTAAAAATTAATTAATGACTTTGGTCATTAAAAATCTGAAAATTGTAAAAAAAATATTTTTTTTATAAAACGATTCAAATTTATGTTCATTTTATTCTCCATCATTTTCTGATTCCAAAAACATATAAATATGTTATATTTGGATTAACAACAAGCTCTGAAAATTAAATATATAAAAATTATAATCAAATTTTTTTTCGAAATCAATTTAAAAACACTTTCATCTTATTCCTTGTCGGTTCCTGATTCCAAAAACATATAGATATGATATGTTTGGATTAAAAACACGCTCAGAAAGTTAAAACGAAGAGAGGTACAGAAAAGCGTGCTATCCTTCTCAGCGCAACTACTACCCCGCTCTTCTTGTCAATTTCACTGGCACTGCCTTTGCCACGGGCGGTGGAGTGACGATGCTACGAGTATACGGTCTTGCTGCGTTGCGTTTCGTTCAGTTTCATTCTGTGAGTTCGGCAGCTACTTGACTAAATGTTGTATTTTCGCCTTACGCGACTTGTTATATTTAGTCAAGTTTTGACTAAATATTTTAACATCGAGGGGGAATCGAAACGAGGGTCGTGGTGTATGTGCGTGTGTGTGTGTGTCTGTGTGTGTGTGTGTGTGTGTGTAGAGCGATTCAGACTAAACTACTGGACCGATCTTTATGAAATTTGACATGAGAGTTCCTGGGTATGAAATCCCCGAACCTTTTTTTCATTTTTTTGATAAATGTCTTTGATGACGTCATATCCGGCTTTTCGTGAAAGTTGAGGCGGCACTGTCACGCCCTCATTTTTCAACCAAATTGGTTGAAATTTTGGTCAAGTAATCTTCGACGAAGCCCGGCCTTCGGTATTACATTTCAGCTTGGTGGCTTAAAATTTAATTAATGACTTTGGTCATTAAAAATCTGAAAATTGTAAAAAAAAATAAAAATTTATAAAACGATCCAAATTTACGTTTATCTTATTCTCCATCATTTGCTGATTCCAAAAACATATAAATATGTTATATTCGGATTAAAAACAAGCTCTGAAAATTAAATATATAAAAATTATTATCAAAATTAAATTGTCCAAATCAATTTAAAAACACTTTCATCTTATTCCTTGTCGGTTCTTGATTCCAAAAACATATAGATATGATATGTTTGGATTAAAAACACGCTCAGAAAGTTAAAACAAAGAGAGGTACAGAAAAGCGTGTATCCTTCTTAGCGCAACTACTACCCCGCTCTTCTTGTCAATTTCACTGCCTTTGCCATGAGCGGTGGGCTGACGATGCTACGAGTATACGGTCTTGCTGAAAAATGGCATTGCGTTCAGTTTCATTCTGTGAGTTCGACAGCTACTTGACTAAATATTGTATTTTCGCCTTACGCGACTTGTTTATATTTATTTTTATATTTAGTCAAGTTTTGACTAAATATTTTAACATCGAGGGGGAATCGAAACGAGGGTCGTGGTGTATGTGCGTGTGTGCGTGCGTGTGTGTGTGCGTGTGTGTGTGTGTGTAGAGCGATTGAGACTAAACTACTAGACCGATCTTTATGAAATTTGACATGAGAGTTCCTGGGTATGAAATCCCCGAACCTTTTTTTCATTTTTTTGATAAATGTCTTTGATGACGTCATATCCGGCTTTTCGTGAAAGTTGAGGCGGCACTGTCACGCCCTCATTTTTCAACCAAATTGGTTGAAATTTTGGTCAAGTAATCTTCGACGAAGCCCGGAGTTCGGTATTTCATTTCAGCTTGGTGGCTTAAAAATTAAATAATGACTTTGGTCATTAAAAATCTGAAAATTGTAAAAAAAAATAAAACTTTATAAAACGATCCAAATTTACGTTTATCTTATTCTCCATCATTTGCTGATTCCAAAAACATATAAATATGTTATATTCGGATTAAAAACAAGCTCTGAAAATTAAATATATAAAAATTATTATCAAAATTAAATTGTCCAAATCAATTTAAAAACACTTTCATCTTATTCCTTGTCGGTTCTTAATTCCAAAAACATATAGATATGATATGTTTGGATTAAAAACACGCTCAGAAAGTTAAAACAAAGAGAGGTACAAAAAAGTGTGCTATCCTTCTTAGCGCAACTACTACCCCGCTCTTCTTGTCAATTTCACTGCCTTTGCCATGAGCGGTGGACTGACGATGCTACGAGTATACGGTCTTGCTGAAAAATTACATTGCGTTCAGTTTCATTCTGTGAGTTCGACAGCTACTTGACTAAATATTGTATTTTCGCCTTACGCGACTTGTTTCTCTTTCACCTTTGTTTTTTTAAGCGGGAAGCATCCTTCTTCATGGTTATTTATTTAATTTTTGTAATCAAATGTGTACATGCTTAAGTTAACAAACTTTATCAATAAACTAATATCATCTTAACCAAAGATTTAAAAAAAAAAACATTCCAGCCTAAAAAAAAAAAATTTCAATCAATTTTGCTATTATAACGTACTCTTTTGCACATGAAGAAAATAAACAAAAATAAACAAATGCCAAAGAGTAAAAAAAAAATTACGGGCAGATGGAGATTTGATATCGACTCAATCACGCATCAGGCGAACGAGAGAACCGTTCGACCACGGAATCAGTTGAAAATAATCGGACACTGTAATGCATTAAAAAAGACGCTAGTACGCTTTCACAACAAGCCGGTATGATCGAGCATCGGTTGAAATCTTTCGCGAGCGGTATCTCGTATTTGTCCGCAATGCATTGGTGCTTAAATGACACCAATGTGTGTCCATGAGGGACATAAATCTACAAACAATATTTTAACAAGATTTATTCAAAATTGACGGTTTTAGAGGAGGGGGATGGGTCCTCTAACTTTACAGCTCGGAGACACCGAGTCTTTACCGGAGTTTCATGAATAACACTTAGCGGACTTATCGAGCGGAAGTGGTTTTACAGGCCGGTATATGAGTTGCAGCTGATTCAAGAATACGAGCCCAGCACAGCAAAGTCTGTTTACATTTTGCTCTAACTTTGACCCCGCGTTTCTCCAATCAGAAGCTTAGCTCAAGAATGTCCCTTTTCGCAGAAATGGCCACATATTCTCTTACGTCACTATTCTTGGTTTACGGTACCATTCGGCGGCTTTGCTACGAATATGTCATAGTCTTGGTTGGCCTAGACCTTGAGGTGATCCCAAAGAAGACTCCTCAGCAGCTATCGGCATTATACTTGACATAGTCTCGTCTAAATATCGGACCCCATTGCTACGCTGAAAACACAATAGCTGTTAAAAAACACTTTGACATAATATGTAACTCTATCACAGACATGATAACATTAAAAACACTTTGACATAATATGTAACTATCACAGACATGATAACATTAAGAACTTTTTGACATAACATGTATCTCTATCACAGACAAAATACCTTTCTCTCCGTATGCAATCCAGCCTGTTATTCATCAGGAATCAGTTCAGGCTTTGCATTCTTCCTCTTGGACTGAAACAAACAAATCGCGCGAAGCAGTATCAAAACATCTTGTCAATTTGTCGGCCTGAGACTAAACGATTGACGCTGGAAACCAGTCATCTTTAATTCTGAGCACATGGTCAGGGTAACCATAAGATATCTGTATGATTTGGATTCAAGAAAAGATAACATTCAATTTCAAGCAAAATTGTAATTAACAGATTAGTTTGTATCAATCAATCTATATGCTTCCAAGAGAAAATGCAGTCCCATAGTCGGAAATGGTCAAAGAATGTTTGATCAAAATTGCAATCAATTTCATAGAAAAATTAAGTCGCCACAACAGTGCCGTCTCAAATTAATGCGTTTGACAATGGCTCAGTTAGGCGAAAGGTGGCAGCAAGATGATGTTGCCAGCCAATTGCCCTTCCCCTATCCAATTTGCTCTGTTTTCGTTGACGTTGTACGGGCATGTTTCTTCATTGCACTTTTCGCCAGCGCCAGTGCACTCAGTTTATAATACGTTGGTTCGTGGCCAGAACCTTATTGTTGTGTTGACGTCACAGAGTTTTGACCTGGCATATTTCATTCGAATTTGAAAAACGCGCTCCTTTTTCACGCGTTCAGCATGGCGCAGTAACACTACCTGCCAGAAATGTTCCTCGACCAAGACTACACATTCCAAAAAGTCAAATTTCAATCAAATAATTGGAAGCGTAATTCTTGGCAAATGTTTAAAGATTGCCAATCTTCTTTCTTTTTTATATTTAGTCAAGTTTTGACTAAATATTTTAACATCGAGGGGGAATCGAAACGAGGGTCGTGGTGTATGTGCGTGTGTGCGTGTGTGCGTGTGTGCGTGTGTCTGTGTGTGTGTGTAGAGCGATTCAGACTAAACTACTGGACCGATCTTTGTGAAATTTGACATGAGAGTTCCTGGGTATGAAATCCCCATACGTTTTTTTCATTTTTTTGATAAATGTCTTTGATGACGTCATATCCGGCTTTTCGTGAAAGTTGAGGCGGCACTGTCACGCCCTCATTTTTCAACCAAATTGGTTGAAATTTTGGTCAAGTAATCTTCGACGAAGCCCGGACTTCGGTATTGCATTTCAGCTTGGTGGCTTAAAAATTAATTAATGACTTTGGTCATTAAAAATCTGAAAATTGTAAAAAAAAATAAAAATTTATAAAACGATCCACATTTACGTTTATCTTATTCTCCATCATTTGCTGATTCCAAAAACATATAAATATGTTATATTCGGATTAAAAACAAGCTCTGAAAATTAAATATATAAAAATTATTATCAAAATTAAATTGTCCAAATCAATTTAAAAACACTTTCATCTTATTCCTTGTCGGTTCCTGATTCCAAAAACATATAGATATGATATGTTTGGATTAAAAACACGCTCAGAAAGTTAAAACAAAGAGAGGTACAGAAAAGCGTGCTATCCTTCTTAGCGCAACTACTACCCCGCTCTTCTTGTCAATTTCACTGCCTTTGCCATGAGCGGTGGACTGACGATGCTACGAGTATACGGTCTTGCTGAAAAATGGCATTGCGTTCAGTTTCATTCTGTGAGTTCGACAGCTACTTGACTAAATATTGTATTTTCGCCTTACGCGACTTGTTCTTTTTTTTCAGAGAATATGGCACATTTTTTTTATACTCAACAGGAAGCACTGTTGACTAACGGCTAGTCGAGAGGTCCTCTTGGTTGTTTACTTTCTGATTTATACAGGAGGGAAACCATCTTTGACATTTGCAAACATGAATGCATTTCGTAGACTCAGACATACCCGCAGACGTAGTAGTAAAGTAAGTCTTATAGCTTATTTAAGATAAACAGAATATTAATTTTCTTTTCCTTTTTTCTTTCCTTTTCTTTTTTTTTCTGTCTCTTATTTTCTCTTCCTTTTATTCATTCTTTTTACTTTTATTTGTTCACCTTTCATTTCTGTTGTTGCATAACATGCATTTGAAGACGAAATGATTGTTTGTTTTGCAGTGGTTGGTGTGACGCTACCGGGCAGGGAAACGCGCTACAAAGAGGAGTGCTGTTTCTCGGCCCAGCAAATCGCCTCGGATATTGCTGGTGCCATCCACAAACACTACGCTGATAAACCCTTCTTCTTCTGCGGCCATAGGTGAGGCATTAGATTGTCGTTGAAATGCTTTCCTTCATGTGCAATTGCTGATGTAAAACTTAAGAAAAATATCCGAAACAGATAGACCTCTAACCTTCCAAAATCAAGAATACACGCTCCATTGAGGAACCTTTCTTCTTTTGTTTTCTTTTCCCTTTTACATTTAGTCACATTTTGACTAAATGATTCAACATAGAACGGGGAATCGAGACGAGGGTGTTGGTGTATGTGTGTGCGTGTGTGTATGTGTGTAGACCGATTCAGAGAAAACTACTTGACCGATCTTCATGAAACTTGCATGAGAGTTCATGGGTATGCTATCCCCAGATGTTTTTTTTTCTCTCCATTTTTTCGATAAATGACTTTGATGACGTCATATCCGGCTTTTAGTGATAGTTCAGGCAGCACTGTCACGCCCTCATTTTTCAATTAAATTGATTGAAATTTGGGTCAAGCAATCTTTGATTCAGTCCGGACTTTGGGATTGCATTTCAGCTCGGAAGCTAAATAATTAGTTAATTTGTTTGCTTATTAAATTTGTCATTAAAAACGAATATTCCCGAATATACAGAAGAAAAAAATCATTGCATTGTATTCCTCATCTTCTCCTGAATTAAAAAAATATATAGATATGTTATCTATACTTTAAAAACGCGCTCAGATTTACAGAAATAAATAGGTTGAGTATAATGTTCGCATGCTTCGCGGAGACTAGCGTGACCCGTCTCGATCTTCGGGTATGGTTAGCCGAGACTATCTGAATGTAGTCTCGCCGATGACATTTTTTTTTTTTAGTTGATCCTATAGTTTGATGCCTACAGATTGACTGAATCTTTTTATATCGCTTCACGCAACTCGTTTATTGTTATTCTTGCAAACCACCATATACATGCCCGGGATTGGATGAGAGCCTCCTACCTCTTGGACACATGCCCCAATATCAACAGCCTATCTACTTCATTTAAACTTGCCTGTCTCTCCCACCTTGGCCTTTGTTTCCCATTGCTCTACTTTTCTTTTGCGATTAAACATAAGTTCATAATTAAGTGCAATGAGTTCGAAGGACAAGTGCGAAATTCTAAGGAGCAGTTACATAACGTGTTCTTTCAGGTTTATATTATTACTTTATTCCCCCCTCTGCTTCTTTACCTCTGTAAACTTGTAGAGCTAGTTATTTTTCGATAATCACCCAGCAACCAAACAAATAACGACCCAGCAACAGCCTGAATCCTCGATAGCGCAATGGGTTGAGAAGCTGTTCTGCGTCGGTACTACTTTTGCGACTGAAAAGTTCCGAACGCTCTAATGTACGAAGTATACATCTCTGGAGCAAACAATACAAACATACCGCATTTAAATTAACAACTACAGGCTTGAACACATGAATCTCCATATAAAATCCATGAGTTTGGTTGTTTTCTGAATCTAGGTCTGCTGTGCACGAACGTTCATCACAAGCAAATTTCCAAGGCAAGTAACTCTCATACTTTGTCTAGCGACAAGAGTATTTCCCCTTTCAAATTTCTTTTCACTCAGTTTCTTCGACAACAGACTGCAATCCGACGGTCAGTTTTCAACAATAATTCATTTTATAAACAGATCAGAATACAGAATACAGAATACAGTATTTATTGAGCCAAGTGATATTAAAAAAACATTTAAAGCACAAGGAATTTAGCGTAGTGTTGGTAAAATCACGCACACACACACACCCACACACACACTGACACACACACACACACACGCCCACACATTCACTGACATACACACCAACACACACACGCCCACACTACAGCAGTCACGATCACACCATCACACGCAGGGCAGACATGAGGTAAAACAAATGACAATCATCTATTAAGAGAAAAAGTACAAAGAGTGGTCTAAGATGCTGGTGGAAGGGTCTACACAGAATACAATTTTATAATCTAATGCATAGTTAGAACTAGCCCATCCCCTCCACCCACCCACTCATGAATGACTAAAATAATGCAGCTAAAAATATAGAAAAAATAAAAATCACACATCAAAGTCCCACTCAACCCCCCCCCTCCCCACCACCACCACCACCACCACCACCTAACACTGAGTCACAGGATGTGGTGAGCTCACCGCCAGCAGGATCACCGACTGCGAAGCTGCCCAACTGAGGGATGGGATGCGTTAAGGGAGGAAACAGCTTGGGGGAAGAAAGAGGTCTGGAGACGTCGAGTGCGTGCCCCCAGGGATCGGAATCGACGACCTGAGGGCAGGTGCTCGAAGAGGGGATGGCCAGGGTGGGACTCGTCAGCCACAATTTTCTGGGCTCTGGACAGCATGCGCTTGGCATAGAGGGATGCTAGGGAGGGCAGCTCACAGCCGACGATCCTGCTAGCAGTGCGCACCACACGCTCCAGCTTGTTCTTGAGCAGCTGGGAGGTGTTGCCGTACCACACTGTGATGGAGAATGTCAAGATGCTCTCCACCACGGCCCTGTAGAACTGGACCAGGATGACCTGGCTGAGGCGGAACTTCTTGAGCTGGCGCAAGAAGTAGAGGCGTTGCCGCGCTCGCTTGACGATGGCGTCAACGTTATCATCCCAGCACAGGTCGTTCCAACGTTAAACCAAATGCACACATCTCATCAATTTAAACAACATAAAGCGGTTTCATACACTATTTTCCCCAGAAAACTGAACTTCATACAGTTTTTAACGTTGGCACACGGGTGCAAAAGTTCGTCTGCTAGTCCCATTTGACGAAAGAACATTATCCTAAGCGATACCAAAACATATACAGAACACACAATATCTGCCTTTGCCGCCACAGCAGAATACAACAGCATATCTGTGTACTTGATTTTAGTCCAAAATAGGAAAACTGACAAGAAGTGTTAACAGAATGGAATGATTTGCACGGAACTATACAACCGCGCATTAATCGATCGCCTGTGCAGGTTGAGTGAATAGGATTCGATCAAACTTTCGCAAAAAAACTCCTCTTTTCTTTGAATAACTGAAGAAAGGAGGAATAAAGAGGTTACACACCTCGTCTCAGTGATTACAAAAAATAATGGTCTCAGTTCGCGGTCATGAAAAAGCTCGCTAAAGCTCGCATTATTCATGATCCGCTAACTTCGACCATTATTTTTGATAATCACTGAGACTCGGCATGTAACCTCTACGTATTTTGAAGTTATTTGATTGCATGTGCGTTCATTATTATGTATGTATGTATGTATGTATGTATGTATGTATGTATGTATGTATGTATGTATGTATGTATGTATGTATGTATGTATGTATTTATTTATTTATTTATGTATTTATTTATTTAAATTGTGTTTTCATTTATCTTTTTATTTATTCATTTATTCATCTATTCATTTATTTATTTATTTATTTATTTATTTATAAACAGCAAAGGCGTGCGCTTTTGTTGACGAGGAGTGTGCATGTAGTCACAAACATGTTAGCTTAGACTTGCCTTGAAATGAGAAGACAAGTTTCAGAGGGAATCAAACATGTGAAATGTTCCCCAAAGTCAAGCCAGTTTGTAAAGAAAGGTGACAGAACACTTGTTTTGAATAGTACGTATTCCATTTGGTCGTTCCTGATAAGAAAAACAGACCAGATTGTCTTACAGTACTCTTTGCATAATATTCGTTGATTTTGACAAAAATGTTGCCGTACAGTCTAGGAGCCTTGCTGTGTACGGAGGTAGCTGCTACACTAAGACAGGACTATGGTCTGGAACCGGCAAGAATCTACCTATCCGGAGAATCTCCACCTCATGTGAGTCATGATTATTAGGATACATTATTTCAAGAACAAGGTAACACAGGTCTAAATAGGTCAAGAGTGTCGGCAAAGAGAGACCAAAGTCTTAAGTGTGCATGTTTGTTTGTTTTTTGGGTTGTTGTTGTTGTTGTTGTTGTTGTTGTTTTGGTGTACTGTGCAAGGATAAGAAATGATATTAGAGGTACAGATGCAAAGAAGCAGCTCGTTGAATATTAGTTCCCCAGGAAGCAAGATTTGTTAGTTAGAACATTCTTAACAGGGCTACTCTCGTCGATATTTACACTAAGCACAGATACAGGGTGACCACCACACCCAAAGAAATGCAACCACCAAAAATGCTAATAACTTCTACATCTGCCTACCGAATGACTTCATATTTGGTATACATGAACTTCAGCTTATGCATGCTTATTCCACAAAGTGGCAAGTTTGTTTGTGCTCTTCCAAAAAAATATCCCAAGTTCGGGGATCGCCTCTACAGTACGAGGTTTGAGATTCAGCGGTTAACACACTCACCCGATTGATACCCTCCAGACATTTACTTTTTGGAATATCTGAATGTCCTAGTATACAAACACTCCCCGGCCTCCCCCCAAATGATAGGTGACCTAAAGACAGCGGTTTCAGCTCATTTCAGGGGAATTACAGGAAAGCGTTCATGTCATTGACAATTTCGAAAGGGTTATTTTGGAACACCTTTTGGAGGGAAGGTACAGGGTGTCCCAGAAAAAATATAACATTTCCTAGAAGCTGAGATGATAACAATTAGAAAACTGAAGATTTGAGGTCTCTTACTTGCAGGATACATTTTTCAGAGCACATGTTCCAAATGACCGCCGTTTTGCTGCAGACACACTTGAAGCCGACGAGCAAAGTTGTCACACACTCTTCCTTCCTGATGGCACGAATGTTCTGGGTGATGAGTTTATGCTTGATCTGGATCCTGTATGGGTAAAGATGAAGATCCTTGATCAAGATTCTTTGCACTGATGAACGTGAAATACCCAGCTCTTGGCTTCGACTTCGGATGGACTTTTTCGGACTCCTTCCGACAGAATCTCTCACCGCATTCACACTGTCAGGAGATCTTACAGTCAGCTTCCTGCCAGATTTGGGTGTTTCTGCCTTCTTGTTGATGTTGTTGACTGATCCTGTGGCTTTAAATTTGTGAACCCAACGCTAAATTTGGCTTTTCTGGGGATAATTGTTGAAGTGGAACTTCCTGCGATATTTGGCTTGCACAGTTTTGAATGATTTCGTCTCCAAATAAGTAGTGACGCAAAATACGTTTTGCTCTTTTGTCCAAGGCATTTTAAATTTGTCTGATTGCTAATTATTCGTTGTTATGGTCTCTTCTTTGCAAATCTGAAAAATAAGAAAAATAACATTAATTTAAGTTATTGAGACATCCCAGTGCACTAAGGGATTTATTGAGCAAATCGAGAAAATTCATTATTGAACGAAGCGCATAGCGCTGAGTTCAATAATCATTTTCGAGATTTGCTCTATAAATCCCTTAGTGCACTGGGATTGTTTCAATAACGATATTGTCAGTACCGGTCAGGTTTGTGTCAGATCTACTTTTGTGTGGGCTGTCTCAAGTGTGTCGTGCTTTCGTCACACGCAAACTCTTGTTTTAATTTCTGTTGGTAAATTCCAGTGTAGCGTTAAGCTAAAAAGTGATGATCTTTCATAGAGACCTCATTTAAACTCGGAGAAAGGACTGTGCTCTTAGTTATTTGCGATTCGAAACCTTCATCGAGCTTCGACAGATTGACTGTGCAGAGTGTTGCCCCTTGAATTCACTCCGGCGGCCAAGGCCACGGTTAGCACATTTTCAAAGTAAATGTGGTATGTTTCTCGTGTTGTATTTTCACTCATCGGGGAGACTGGTACTATATATATGAACCGTAAGAATGCTGTATTATGTCCCCATCGTTTGTTTGTTCACATTTGCCCAACATGTTAATTTGCTGTGGGGTTTATGTCGTCTGCTAGGCGGCTAGGGCAATCGAACCACGGCACTGCACTGCAGTCTCATTTCAAAAACAACAATTGCTCGTCTGCACGCATGAGGCAGGCAGGTAATAAGTTTTATACGTGGTAAGAACGTTCTTAACCCTACACGTTTTCGATTCCGATTGTTGTTGTCTTGAAATGATAATTCGGAAACGATTCATTTACTGAACTGATGCAGTCGTATTTCAGTGTAGTCTACTATAACAGAGTCGACTTCCAAATGCTGGTCTAGATCTAGCTGATACGTTATCGGAATAACACTTGTGTTTTCTGTTTGCCGCTGGGAATTTTACACTAACTCATCATTTAGTAATGTGGTTAATAAGCACATGTCACTAACACGGCATATGAGAAGAATCTTTGCAAGTCAAAACGAGAAAAGACCATTTGTGGAAGAGATACCGCCGCTTCTATTTTTAGATCAGTGGGCTTAACTGTCGCACAGGCGCCTGCGATCTGTCAGGAAAAAAAATTCTGCTTTGATCCGCAGGAAATGTATGGTTATTTTTTGGTAAAGTGAAGAATATAAGCTACATGTCATTAATTAATTCTGAGGATGAGAGTACAGTCTCGCTTTGGCAAAGGGCGTAAGAATACGCTCTGTGGAAAAGTTAGCGCACTCCAAGAGTGCGCTAACAGATTTAAGCGCATCGCCATTAGCCAATCAACTGGTTCACATCAGCCATGTGACACCAGTACTTACTGACAATATATTGGCAGAGTTATTAGCACTAACATGGGTTGCAAGTATTCTGGGACACCCTGTATAACTCGAACCATTTGACCTACAGACCGGATACTTTTTGTAATGATAATCCACAAACAGAAGTTCATGCACACCAAACATGAAGATATTCGCTAACGTAAGGAAGAAAAAAATGACCCCTTCCGTTTTAAAGTCACACTTAGAAATGGCATGCACAATTCATCAATGACATGAACGCATTCCTCGATGGGAAATGGTCTGATCATGCTGGTTATTGTCGTATTCATGTCACTGATAGTCTAATGATGGTGTTTATACACTAGTTCCTTTAGATAACCTCAAAGGTGAGAGCCTGGAGGCTTTAAATAGGGAGAGTTTGGCTATCGATCAATTTCAAACATCGTACTCTCTCTCTCTCTCTCTCTCTTTCTCTCTCTCTCTCTCTCTCTCTCTCTCTCTAAAAGTAGTGTGCGAAAGAAAAGGTGGAAAGAAGACGCTGATTGCAAGGGGAGACGACTACGTCCTGACATACGACTGCGAAACAGCACAGACAACGTCATTCCGAGAAGAGGAGGAAACGCCCCCGTGTGTCCGGCGTCTGCCCCAAGTCGACCGCAACGTCTTTGGAGAAGAAATCGACCATCTCACCAGTGACTACTGACCTTCATGTCGTGTCTACACTGGTACAGT
>NC_090250.1:10077395-10199895 GCF_037325665.1 Littorina saxatilis | reverse complement strand
GAGAGAGAGAGAGAGTGATTGTGTGTGTGATTGTGTGTGTGTCTGTGAGAGAGAGAGATCAAACTTTAGTTTTGAGAGAGAGAGAGAGAGAGAGAGAGAGAGAGAGAGAGAGAGAGAGAGAGAGAGAGAGAATTGAATTGAATTGAATTGAACTTTATTTTACAAGGATTTAGATTTAAGGCTACGCCTTTTCTTACAATCTGTCCTTGGGACGCGTCCTTGGGACGCGTTTTTAGTAGTTTAATTTGTTTTGCTTTTTATTATTCTACGAGATAATACTCACTAATATTCTTTTGTAGAGATTATTTTTGTTGTGTTTTGTTCATTTTATGACTATGTCTAGGAATTTCTGGCCTGTGAAAGATGGTCTCAGAATTGGGCATTTAAATATAAATCATGCCATAAATAAGCTGGATGAGGTAGCAACTGTTCTACTCAATTCAGGCAAATATTTTCACATTTTTGGTCTCTCTGAGTCAAGATTAAACAGTAACATCACGGATGCGGAGATTGAAGGATATAATGTCGTACGTCGAGACCCTACATCAACACGAGAAACTGGTTTGCTAGTTTATATTCACTAGTCTTTATCATGTAATAGACTTCATCACTTAGAGCAGCATTCAGTTGAAACAATATGGCTAGAATTAAAATTGCCTAAATCAGCGCCAATCTTGATAGGTTTCTGCTACAGGAATCCAGCTGAACATATTAACTGGTTCGATAATTTTGATGATATGATGGACGCTGTCAGTCTTGAATCCAGAGAAATTATACTTTTGGGGGATTTTATGCTGGATGGAAAAGTTATCCCTGCATAATTTACAACAGTTAGTAACGATTCCAACAAGAGTTACAGCTACCTCATCTACGCTTATAGACCATATCTGTGTGTCAACTCGAGCTAACATTATTGAAACCTCAGTTCCAAGTTTTAGCTGTAGCAATCATTTTCCAGTGTGCCTCACGTGGTCGAAAAAAGGGGTTAGAATATAAGGTTATTTTCAAAACTTGATCAAGATTCATACCTTTCGGAACTCAGTTGTACAAATTTTTCAATGATTTATAATTATACTGATCCCGACGAAGCATTTGATTTATGGTACAACTTGTTTTTAAAAATATATGATAAACATGCACCATTTCGAACCTCTCGTGTGCAGCAACATCCCAAACCTAAGTGGCTTACAGGCGACATGTAACGTGCAATTGATTACCGCGATTTTCTTAAACTGAAGGGAAAAGAAGAAGAATACAGAAAACAGAGAAACAAAGTAACGTCCATGAAACATGCAGCTCATAGAAAGTATTACCGTGAGCTCGCTGCATCCAGTTCAAAACAAAACTCAAAAGCCACCTGGAAGGTGATCAACCAATTATCTCGTAAAGATACAGTAAAATCTTCCGTTATTGATATACCTGCTGATGATTTGAACATTCATTCTACTTCTATTGTTGACAAAATAATTACAACTGACAGATCGAAACAGAATAATCTGGACAAGTTGAAACAGTTTTGTGATTCAAAAAATATTACCCATAATTTAGACATTCCTCTGCTATCTGTTAGCGAAGTCTTCCATTATCTGTTGTGCTTAAAGCAAACAGGTACTCGTGGTTTGGATAATCTTGATGGGAAAATTCTGAAGTTGTCTGCCCCTTTTATTGCAGAATCCCTTACATATGTTTATAATTTGTGCCTTGACAAATCCTACTTTCCCAACAAATTAAAGGAGGCGAAAGTAATCCTGCTATTTAAATCAGGTAGTTCTTCTGACCCCGCCAATTACAGACCAATCTCAATTCTTCCTGTTTTATCAAAACCACTTGAAAAACACATGCTTACCCACTTGACCACTCATTTGAAGAAATACGATCTTATACATTCCAACCAGTCAGGTTTTAGAGAAAATCATTCGTGCCACACAGCATTAACAAACCTTCTTGAAAGTTGGCTTAGTAGCATTAATAATAATCAACTCTGTGGTGTCCTATTCGTCGATTTTGCTAAAGCTTTCGACGTTATTAATCATGAATTACTATTAAGAAAATTAGTTGAATATAGAATGTCACCCCAAACCTTATGCCTGCTCTCCTCTTTCTTAGCCGGGCGAGAGCAGTCTGTCTGCGTTAATTCAACCGTATCCAGCAAAAGACCTGTGTTATACGGGGTTCCCCAGGGTTCTGTCCTTGGACCACTACTCTTTTCCCTGTATATTAATGATCTTCCCCTTAGTATTAATGATGACTGCGAACTCTTTGCTGACGTTACGACCCTACACACTACTGATAAAAGAATAGACACAGTTTATTCGTCGTTGCAGAACAGTGTAGATGATCTCATTCATTGGACGGAGTATAACCACATGAGTCTTCACCCTAAAAAGACCGAATACATGTTAATAACAACAAGACAAAAGAGACAAAACATACGAAACAGTCCTCATTCCATATTAATTGATAACGACGCAATAGAGGAGGTTAGAGATTATAAAGTTTTGGGAGTAAATAATTATCGATAATAATTTGCCTTGGGCCCATCATGTTCGGTCGTTATGTAAAACAATGTCGAGAAAAATATATCAGTTATGTTACAAATTGACACTTTTTATCATTGGAAATTGTACATAAAATGCAACATGGACAATGTAGTTGTAAATTTGTATCTGTATATATGTATACAGTTATAATGTATTAAGTTTGATGTGATAGTTCTTTGATTATATTGTTTTCTGTTCTTGTTGACCCTATATTAGGGCGAGGGCTGGATGTAAAAAAGCAATACTCTTGCTTATCTATTACCCTGGATAATAAAGATTTTGTCTTGTCTTGTCTTGTCTCTCGGAGCGAAAGAGCAACAAACAGACAGACAGGGTGAGAGACAGAGTGACAGTTTATATGAGCAAATAAAATCAAGTTCAGTCGGATAGTGGATTATTACTGACAAATTTGGCGACAATATTTTGATGAGTAGCCATGGGTCATTTCTATGTCGCTCCTAATAACTGATCATTCATCCCCACTGACCCTAGCTTGTCCTTTCCTGTCCCCCTTGGCTACAGCTATGCACTCTACCAAATGTGGACGTCAAAGATTGAGTGTAAGCCCACAGTTTTCTAATGTTTTCTTAATTAAACCTAAGTCAATAGTAGTACGTGATTATGAAAGCCTGGTCAGTTTTACTCATCTAAGCGGGATGATTTACCCGGCGAAGCTGATTATTTGGGTTCAACGTCCTCTTAGACCAACTGGTCTATATTGGGACAGGTATTGGTAATACGCTGAAGATATGGTGTGATACTTTGATTCGAACAAGCCCGCTGTGGCTGTCTTCTTCGACACACCAGCATTGGGTTTGTCTCGTCAAAGTATCGAAATACGATCATGATAATCGGAGACGAGAGATGATGCATGCGTGTCTTCGTGTTTTCCAAGCCCTGAGACTTTCGCTGTGAACGTGGGATCTTTTTCGTGCGCATGTGTGCACACGGGGGTGTTCGGACACCGAAGAGAGTCTGCACAAAGTTGACTCCGAGAAATAAATCTCTCGCCGAACGTGGGGATCGAACCCACGCTGATAGCGACCAACTGGCTACAAAGCCAGCGCGCTACCAACTGAGCTACGTCCCCGCCCAAAAAGCGGAAGAAAAAGAGTAGGAGGGAGTGCTGTTGGGCAAGACACTGGGACACGGGGCATATAGCTAGGCTTGGGGATTTTTAGATTACTACATACAAGCTTTGAACTCGTGGACAGCATGTCACCCAAGGCCGAGAATCAGCAAGACGAATAATGATATTAATGTGACCACAGTCAACAAGTTTTCAGAAAATTAAAAAAACACAAGGCAATCTAGTGTGATTCAGCTGATCAGTCCTCGGAATTGAGATGGAAGCTTTTCAAATTATTTTTCTTCTTCAACGCATTATCAAGTGACTCACGTGATAAAGACGTCACCGACGTCCTCCGTCGGCGGGTGCCACGTGACCTCCATGGCGGTTCTGCCGTAAGCGGCTGCATGGCTGAGCGTGTCGTTGGCACCATAGCAATTGAGGAACTTGGACACTGGAGGTGCCACGGAGAAGCGGCCCACGGGACTGTTGTCACGTGTTCTGCCCTGAAGCATGAAGGCCAGGTACGGCTCTCCGCTCGTCACCGTTACTGCAATACAAACAACAAGAACAATAAGAAACAAAGTCGCGTGAAGCGATATCAAATCATTTATCAATCTGTCAGCCTGAAGCTGATTTGTCATCACCGAGACTAGCTTGAATAGCGGAACTCGAAGACACAGACCACGCTGATCTGGCGAAGCATGCCCACTTAGGATTTTTTTTTTTACACTTATTTATTTTTTACATGGACAACACAAGCAAACAATGAGGACATTATGAATGTACTACCTGCTTAATAATAATACAGTCAAATAATAATACAGTCAACAACAACAAAAATAAACAAAACAAAAACAAAACAACTTTTCATATGAGGACCATAATTCTACAAATTTGGTAATGTTACCAGCAATGAAACTGGAATATTTTTCTATTTCAAATCTGTATTTCACATTCCTTAAAAATATTTCTAACAGTTTCTTGTAATTTACTCTTATAAATATAAAACTTTGCAAACAAAATAATAAAATCCAAAACCACATCTACGTTAACATTGTTCCTACAACCAAACAAAATAAATTCTTCTGTAAAAAGAACATTTGCGCGGTAAATACAACTTCTGTTTAACAAATCTTCCAAATCAGTCCAAAATGTCCGACTAAGTGGGCAGTACCAAAATATATGGGAAATTGTTTCATTTTCATTTTTACAAAAGGCACAAAGGGGGCTGTCAAGAATCGTTTGAACAAATAACCGGCTAGCAACACCAAGAATGCGATGAAGCAATCTGGTCTGGAACCATCTTTTCTGTGTGTCCTTAGTTGTTTTAAAACACTTATCACAAATCTGTTTCCAGTTCAAGTTGTAAAAATACATATTCCATCTGTGCATGCCTGCAGGGTTATCATCAAGTTTTGACTTTTTATTTTAATTCTTTAATTGCCTCTACAAATAATCTGCCACAGTTTATAATCCCTAATCTGAAAACCATTTAACGAATCAATTTGTACTTTTCTCAGATATTTTCGTAAGGACTTAATCACTCCTTCATAAAATAAAAAATTAGTTTGAACAAAAGGAAAATGTAACCTAAATTCTTCAAAGATAACAAAACTTCCATTTAAATGTAACAACTGATGGACAAACAAGACATCATTTTCAACCCATTCCTTATTTACAATTGTACCGTGGTCCCGCATAATGTTCAAATTGTAATGTATACATTCGGAAACAATATCATTCACATTAATTACCTCGCTTAAGGAACAGCATTTCTTATAATGTTTCAAAACATCCTTCCAAATAGGATTATCACATCGTTTCATTAACACATTTACACACTCGGCACCCACTTTAAAGATATCTTTCATTCCAGGTATCATATCAAAAATAAACTTTTTTACATCAAATTCCAACATCTTGAATCTGTGAATCATTTACATTTACTCAATTGGTGAGTGTTTAAATGAAAGGGTGTTTGTACTGTGTGTAAAAGCCTGACCGTATCTGTGATGGTTTACGGGAGGCTTACTCTGCCTTTAAAACCTCGTCTCCTAAACCTAACTGAACCTAACTGAAATCTAACTAAACCTAACTAAACCTCCGTCTACGAAAACCTAAAGGGGGGCTCACACACAGGTGGAGCAAGCGGAGCAAGGGTGGAATACGCTGCACCAGGCGGAGAGATGACGCTACTTCCCGTGCAGGAGTGGAGAAAGTGGTGTGTGCAGAGCGGAGCAAGGCATATGACACGTTTCTATTTTTTGGCTCCGGTGCGGCGGTGCAGCCAATCAGCGGACTCATCACTTTCTCCGGAAATAGTAGTGTGACACAAGGTGGCATCCCAAATAATGACGGCCGCCTTTTTCGAAAGAACTTTTTCAGGGCTTTTACACAAGAATGCCGAAACGGAAAGATAGAATGTGGTTTCCGCTAGATTTCAAGTCACGCATTTCACTTTTCCGAGGAAGCCACGCTGCTGTTCAACTTCGAAATCTCCAGTCGCAGACGACCTTCGCTTTCGCAGTACAGTCAATGCAGGTGCAATGTTACTCATTTCGATCAGCTCGTTTTCGTATAATTATGTTTTTGCATTAAGATCATGTACAATGATTGGAATCAAAGGAGGAATGACTTCGGTATGCAAATGCGTTGGTTTGGCCGAAATCAATACAGCAGTAATCAAGCTAGGTTCTTTCGGGTGCGTATCGCTAGCACTACGTGTCATTTGTGCTACGTGTCATTTGTCATACGTGTCAGTTGTGCTACGTGCCGCTATCGCTACGTTGATTAGTGCTACAAATAATTTGTCTATGAGGCGCTATCATTCGTTCATTATCACTACGTGTCGATAGCACTACATCTTTTAGCGCTACGTGTCATTATCGCTACGTGTCAATACCACTACTTACTGACGACTCTCGATCTCTTTCTCATTTTTTCTCTCGCTCTCACTCTTTGTGGTTTGTGTGTGTATAATTACGTATGTCTGTTTCAGTGTGTGCGTGTGTGTGTGTGTGTGTGTGTATGTGTGTGTGTGTGTGTGTGTGTGTGTGTGTGTGTGTGTGTGTGTGTGTGTAGGTGGTTTTACTGACAAATGGGGACGATTATCACTGGACAGCAGTAAAATGCGGACGCTTCCGTGAAATGGGGACGTCCCCATTTTACGGCCCCTGCGACCCCATTTGACTGGATTTGAGCAGATTGAGCGACCCCATTTGACTGCTTCCTAGCATCCCTGTGGACAAACGGACTTGATTTTCACACAGATTTATACACAGATTTTAGTTCTGCACTTTGTGGTCTGCTCAACCAAACCGTTTGTGATTTTTTTTATCATTTGACTTTAAATGACTTTACCGTAACTGCTTTTTTTTTCTTTTTTTTTATTTATTTTTTTTTCTCTCTTTTTCTTTTCTCTTTCTTTTTTTTCTTTTTCTTTTTACATTTAGTCAAGTTTTGACTAAATGTTTTAACATAGAGGGGGAATCAAGACGAGGGTCGTGGTGTATGTGTGTGTGTGCGTGTGTGTGTGAGTGTGTAGAGCGTTTCAGACTAAACTACTGGACCGATCTTTATGAAATTTGACATGAGAGTTCCTGGGAATGATATCCCCGGATGTTTTTTTCTTTTTTTCGATAAATGTCTTTGATGACGTCATATCCGGCTTTTTGTAAAAGTTGAGGCGGCACTGTCACACCCTCATTTTTCAATCAAATTGATTGAAATTTTGGCCAAGCAATCTTCAACGAAGGCCGGACTTCGGTATTGCATTTCAGTTTGGTGGCTTAAAAATTAATAAATGACTTTGGTCATTAAAAATCTGAAAATTGTAAAAAAAAAAACCAACATTTATAAAACGATCCAAATTTACGTTCATCTTATTCTTTATCATGTTCTAATTCCAACAACATATAAATATGTTATATTTGGATTAAAAACAAGCTCTGAAAATTAAAAAAAAATTAAAAATTATGATCAAAATTAAATTTCCGAAATCGTTTCAAAAACTATTTCATCTTATTCCTTGTCGGTTCCTGATTCCAAAAACATATAGATATGATATGTTTGGATTAAAAACACGCTCAGAAAGTTAAAACGAAGAGAGGTACAGTAAAGCGTGCTATGAAGCACAGCGCAACCGCTGCCGCGCCAAACAGGCTCGTCACTTTCACTGCCTTTTGCACTAGCGGCGGACTACGTTCAGTTTCATTCTGTGAGTTCCACAGCTTGACTAAATGTAGTAATTTCGCCTTACGCGACTTGTTTTTTTTCTTCTTTTTTTCTTCTCTCTCTCTTCTCTTCTCTTTTTATATTTAGTCAAGTTTTGACTACATATTTTAACGTAGAGGGGGGAATCGAGACGAGGGTCGTGGTGTATGTGTGTGTGTGTGTCTCTCTGTCTGTCTGTCTGTCTGTGTGTGTGTGTGTAGAGCGATTCAGACCAAACTACTGGACCGATCTTTATGAAATTTTACATGAGAGTTCCTGGGTATGATATCCTCAGACGTTTTTTTCATTTTTTTTTTATAAATGTCTTTGATGACGTCATATCCGGCTTTTTGTAAAAGTTGAGGCGGCACTGTCACACCCTCATTTTTCAATCAAATTGATTGAAATTTTGGCCAAGCAATCTTCAACGAAGGCCGGACTTCGGTATTGCATTTCAGTTTGGTGGCTTAAAAATTAATAAATGACTTTGGTCATTAAAAATCTGAAAATTGTAAAAAAAAAAACCAACATTTATAAAACGATCCAAATTTACGTTCATCTTATTCTTTATCATGTTCTAATTCCAACAACATATAAATATGTTATATTTGGATTAAAAACAAGCTCTGAAAATTAAAAAAAATTAAAAATTATGATCAAAATTAAATTTCCGAAATCGTTTCAAAAACTATTTCATCTTATTCCTTGTCGGTTCCTGATTCCAAAAACATATAGATATGATATGTTTGGATTAAAAACACGCTCAGAAAGTTAAAACGAAGAGAGGTACAGTAAAGCGTGCTATGAAGCACAGCGCAACCGCTGCCGCGCCAAACAGGCTCGTCACTTTCACTGCCTTTTGCACTAGCGGCGGACTACGTTCAGTTTCATTCTGTGAGTTCCACAGCTTGACTAAATGTAGTAATTTCGCCTTACGCGACTTGTTTTTTTTTTCTTTTTTTCTTCAAATCTCTCTCTCTTCTCTTCTCTTTTTATATTTAGTCAAGTTTTGACTACATATTTTAACGTAGAGGGGGGAATCGAGACGAGGGTCGTGGTGTATGTGTGTGTGTGTGTCTCTCTGTCTGTCTGTCTGTCTGTGTGTGTGTGTGTAGAGCGATTCAGACCAAACTACTGGACCGATCTTTATGAAATTTTACATGAGAGTTCCTGGGTATGATATCCTCAGACGTTTTTTTCATTTTTGTTTTTATAAATGTCTTTGATGACGTCATATCCGGCTTTTCGTGAAAGTTGAGGCGGCACTGTCACGCTCTCATTTTTCAACCAAATTGATTGAAATTTTGGTCAAGTAATCTTCGACAAAGCCCGGACTTCGGTATTGCATTTCAGCTTGGTGGCTTAAAAATTAGTTAATGACTTTGGTCATTAAAAATCGGAAAATTGTAAAAAAATATTTTTTTATAAAACGATCCAAATTTACGTTCATCTTATTCTCCATCATTTTCTGATTCCAAAAACATATAAATATGTTGTATTTGGATTAAACACAAGCTCTGAAAATTAAAAATATAAAAATTATTATCAAAATTAAATTGTCGAAATCAATTTAAAAACACTTACATCTTATTCCTTGTCGGTTCCTGATTCCAAAAACATATAGATATGATATGTTTGGATTAAAAACACGCTCAGACAGTTAAAACAAAGAGAGGTACAGAAAAGCGTGCTATCCTTCTTAGCGCAACTACTACCCCGCTCTTCTTGTCAATTTCACTGCCTTTGCCATGAGCGGTGGACTGACGATGCTACGAGTATACGGTCTTGCTGCGTTGCATTGCGTTCAGTTTCATTCTGTGAGTTCGACAGCTACTTGACTAAATGTTGTATTTTTGCCTTACGCGACTTGTTACATTTAGTCAAGTTTTGACTAAATGTTACATAGAGGGGGGAATCGAGACGAGGGTCGTGGTGTATGTGTGTGTGTGTGTGTGTCTGTCTGTGTGTGTGTGTAGAGCGAGTCAGACTAAACTACTGGACCGATCTTTATGACATTTGACCTGCGAGTTCCTGGGTATGATATCCTCAGACGTTTTTTTCATTTTTTTGATAAATGTCTTTGATGACGTCATATCCGGCTTTTCGTGAAAGTTGAGGCGGCACTGTCACGCTCTCATTTTTCAACCAAATTGGTTGAAATGTTGGTCAAGTAATCTCCGACGAAGCCCGGACTTCGGTATTGCATTTCAGCTTGGTGGCTTAAAAATTAATTCATGACTTTGGTCATTAAAAATCTGAAAATTGTAAAAAAAATATTTTTTTTATAAAACGATCCAAATTTACGTTCATCTTATTTTCCATCATTTTCTGATTCCAAAAACATATAATTATGTTATATTTGGGTTAAAACCAAGCTCTGAAAATTAAAAATATAAAAATTACTATCAAAATTAAATTGTCGAAATCAGTTTAAAAACACTTTCATCTTATTCCTTGTCGGTTCCTGATTCCAAAAACATATAGATATGATATGTTTGGATTAAAAACACGCTCAGAAAGTTAAAACAAGTCGCGTAAGGCGAAAATACAATATTTAGTCAAGTAGCTGTCGAACTCACAGAATGAAACTGAACGCAACGCAACGCAGCAAGACCGTATACTCGTAGCATCGTCACTCTACCGCCCGTGGCAAAGGCAGTGCCCGTGGAATTGACAAGAAGAGCGGGGTATTCGTTGCGCTGAGAAGGATAGCACGCTTTTCTGTACCTCTCTTCGTTTTAACTTTCTGAGCGTGTTTTTAATCCAAACATATCATATCTATATGTTTTTGGAATCAGGAACCAACAAGGAATAAGATGAAAGTGTTTTTAAATTGATTTCGAAAAAAAAAAATTGATAATAATTTTTATATATTTAATTTTCAGAGCTTGTTTTTAATCCAAATATAACATATTTATATGTTTTTGGAATCAGCAAATGATGGGGAATAAGATAAACGTAAATTTGGATCGTTTTATAAATTATTAATTTTTTTTTTACAATTTTCAGATTTTTAATGACCAAAGTCATTAATTAATTTTTAAGCCACCAAGCTGAAATGCAATACCGAAGTCCGGGCTTTGTCGAAGATTACTTGACCAAAATTTCAACCAATTTGGTTGAAAAATGAGGGCGTGATAGTGCCGCCTCAACTTTCACGAAAAGCCGGATATGACGTCATCAAAGACATTTATCAAAAAAATGAAAAAAACGTTCGGGGATTTCATACCCAGGAACTATCATGTCAAATTTCATGAAGATCGGTCTAGTAGTTTAGTCTGAATCGCTCTACACACACACATACACAGACACACACACACACACACACACACACACACAGACACACGCACAGACACACGCACATACACCACGACCCTCGTTTCGATTCCCCCTCGATGTTAAAATATTTAGTCAAAACTTGACTAAATATAATGAAGAGAGGTACAGAAAAGCGTGCTATCCTTCTCAGTGCAACTACTACCCCGCTCTTCTTGTCAGTTTCACTGCCTTTGCCATGAGCGGTGGACTGACGATGCTACGAGTATACGGTCTTGCTGCGTTGCATTGCGTTCAGTTTCATTCTGTGAGTTCGACAGCTACTTGACTAAATGTTGTATTTTCGCCTTACGCGACTTGCTTCTTTATGCAGTCGGCTTGATCTGCAAACGAACGGTACTGTCACTAGAGAGTTTTGCAACGTAATAACGTGAAGCACGGGACTCTATTAATTTTACAGATCGAGTGGTGTTTTTGAAACGCTGGCCTCGGCCACCTGTGAAAGTTGTGTCATGGGAACGGAATGAGATTGATTTGAGCACATGTATATCTTGACCTTTTAAAGGCACACTTTAGTACGGTCTCTCCCATCCCCAAACGGTCCCCATATGCATACAATTATGCTTTTTCTTTAAATGTGCACTTTAGTGCAGATTGTCTCCCTTTTCTCAACGATAATGCTTATTATTGTTTTTACTGAAAGTTCAAGTTCGTGCTCACCCCTTCCCCCCTCACCCCTCTCGCCTTCGGAATGTCTGCCTCCCGTTTTCCCCCCCCCCCCCCCCCCCCCTTGGTCTTCTTGTTTACTTCTATCTCATGCCCCCCCCCCTTTTTTTTCGTGTTTACTTGTTCGTTCTCACCCGTCTTCCACCCCCTTTTTTCTCGTCCGTTTATTTCTTCTTTATCCGCCTAGTTTCCCCTGGCCCTTCTGTCCGCAACCTGAATGACTTGGTATAGTATTTGATGTTTACAATGCATGTATTATAAGGTATTATTTGTCTATTGCAGTTATCACCGATGAACACCCACAACCCCAAACTGAGAGAGAGAGAGAGAGAGAGAGAGAGAGAGAGAGAGAGAGAGAGAGAGAGAGAGAGGGAGAGGGAGAGAGAGAGAGAGAGAGAGAGAGAGAGAGAGAGAGAGAGAGAGAGAGAGAGAGAGAGAGAGAGAGAGAGTTGAATTGAATTTAAATTTATTTTACGAGGGTAACAGAATGAGCACTGCATACATGCTTTTTTTCATCCGGCCCTCGCCCATTGAGGGGTAACAAAGAAGAAGAATTAGAAGATAAGTTTAACTATAGTACAAATGACATATTTACCATAATTAACATGTCAAGCAACCAAGAAGACATTTTAAGATGCATTGTGATTCTTTAGCAATGCTTGAAAATTATATATAGGAGAAGGGCTCCTAATATGGACCACTTTTTGTTTTTTGCTGATAACTAGCTTGTTTCTTTGCGAAGAAGTTTCATTTTGTGTTTGGTAGTCCTTCTCTCTTAGGTTAACTGTTAGGCCTAATTAGAGTGAATTAGCTTTGATAGGCATTCAGCAAAAATTAAATACAGACAAAATCACAAATGGTCCATATTAGGAGCCTGGGCGCCCAATATGGACCGGTAAAGAGGCCTTCGTGAATTACTGTATAAAGGACCCAATACTTCAAAATAACATGATAAAACTTAGTGTGCAAGTCAGACTAATTAAAATATGCTTTAGATTTATCTGTTTTGGGTTGATGAGAGCATTATTTGAAGCACACCAGGAAACTAAAGAAGCTTATCAAAAGCAGAGCGAAAATAAGTGAAATTATCAACTACCACAAAAACGAGACAATTATTTTGATATATGGGTGCGTCTCAGAATCTCGTCCTCTGTTTGTGACATTATCACCAAAAGTAAAATCTTCCCAGAAAACGTTGATAATACTATTTACACACTTCTCAGGGTGTACCTTTTCAGTTTAAACAAGAACAAAATATAACATTGCCTTTAGTTTGCCATATATTGAGCATTATTTGGACCATGTGTGCAAAATCACCCGTGTAACATGGAAACAATAAAAGACAAAAAGACTGCATTTATAAGGCTGAAAACGACTTTTATTCAGTTATTATTGTTGAATCACAAGCCATTATAGAGTTCAATATGAAATGACTACATGCAAACAACAAAATAATGTTTTTTTCAAAGTTCCATGCATTCGTCAAAATTTCAATACAAAAATGAAAATTAATTAATGATATCCTGATCAGAACATGTTGATACATGGCATTCATTCAGTCTTATTGACATTTAACCTTCACAATAGCATATATACAAAGATTTGTTGCTCTAAGACAAAATGTTAGAAAGTTATCCCAAAAGAATGCAAAATGGTCACCGATGTAACATGAAAACATCACTTTTGTAACAAAGAAACGGTTATGCTTTTTCCCACAAACTTTACTGAATGAAGCTGATTTTGCAACCAGATTCTTCTTAGGTAAAATGCCAAACACTAAAACAGGAACAGAAAGAAAAAAAGCTGGACAAAATCAAGCAAACTTTGCCCCAAAAAAGAGAAACATTAATGAAAAGTTCATCACCGACGTAACTCGGAAACGAACAACCAGACATGTATTATAAGGTTTGACATGAAGAATGCAAATGTTCAAAAGTGGTTCATTCAATTGTTAAGACAATAAACTAAAGGCATTGGTTACATATAGAACAGTTGCCACTTGCAGTTAATTAATTTATTTTAAAAGAAATAATGCCCCCTGGCATTGAAGGTGGGGTCACGAATCATGGTTGCATCAGATGTAGGGACTAAGGAAATATCATCGATCCCTGGAAAGCAATAGTAGTTTCCCTCCGGTTTCCTTCGAAGGAACGTTACCATCAGTTCATCAGGTCGAATCTCTTGCACCTAAAACATGCAAGTACCTGCGATTTCAACTAAAGATTGATGCAATATGTGTACTAGTTTCACTAACATGAATTTGTTTAATGTCTATCAAGATTTTGATGCATCCACATTCACTGGCTAAAAACAAAATAAAGTAATTATTTTGTTCAGACTTACCATTCCATTGAACATACAACTTTTACAATTAAAGAAAACATTGACACTTACCGTTCCTTTATTTAAATGGATTTCGGAAATTTAATTTTGATCATAATTTTTTATATTTTTAATTTTCAGAGCTTGTTTTTAATCCAAATATAACATATTTATATGTTTTTGGAATCAGGAAATGATGTAAAATAAGATGAACGTAAATGTGGATCGTTTTATATATAAAAAAAAAATTATTACAATTTTCAGATTTTTAATGGCCAAAGTCATTAATTAATTTTTAAGCCACCAAGCTGAAATGCAATACCGAAGTCCGGCCTTCGTCGAAGATTGCTTTACACAAATTTCAATCAATTTAATTGAAAAATGAGGGTGTGACAGTGCCGCCTCAACTTTTACAAAAAGCCGGATATGACGTCATCAAAAGTATTTGTCGAAAAAAAGAAAAAAACGTCCGGGGATATCATACCCAGAAACTCTGATGTCAAATTTCATAAAGATCGGTCAAGTAGTTTAGTCTGAATCGCTCTACACACACACACGCACAGACAAACAGACACATACACACACATACACCACGACCCTCGTTTCGATTCCCCCTCTATGTTAAAACATTTAGTCAAGTTTTGACTACGTGAAATCGAAAGAAAAACTATTATTAACAAATGTTTAGCCTAATTTTTCACTTCATAGAATATCATAGCAGCAAAAACTCACCTTTTCTTAAGAACCTTGGGTGTTGATCACTGTCGTAACAAAATCACAGACTTCGGAAACATTCTCGAAATCTTTCTTCGCTGCTGGAACCTGAACTATTTCTCTCTGTAACTGCGCATGCGTAGTCACCCGCACCTCTAAGTCACTACGCGCAAAATAGTTCTAATCTTTCTTCAAAACTCTGAACATTATTTGCAAAACCGTTCACCATCGTAACGGAATTTTGAAGAAGCATGTCATATTGCGCAACTTTCAACTTAGTTTGCAGATGCAATTTTGAGAAAATAATACTTAAATAACATTTAACTTAGCGAGTTTCTATGCCCTTTCATGTCAAGATCGTGTTGAAGATGAATATGCAAATTCTAAAGTTCAAATTTAGGACTTGTTGCTGTTGCACGCGTGTGGAAACCTATGTTACGACAGTGATGGCAAACTTTCAAGCGATTAATTTCGTTTAAAAAAACAATTCTGTGGACAAAATAACATTTCAACTGTCAAGTACACTTAAACCAAACACACATAACCAAAATAGCAGTCCTTGGACATTCTAAACGATTCTTGTAGTGAGGTACAAAACTAGTTGATGGTTCATGTCACAGATCAGACCTCCATTTTTCACGCATTTAATCATTTCTTTCGCAAAACAACCTTCATAATAATCATGCAAAATACTCAGTTTTGTTTGTACTATTTCTTTATTCATTTTACTTCTCAAAAATACCAATATCATGATTTAAAATTCAGTATGTTTCAATTGTGGGCTAATTTGATTATGGCACACACAAAAGGTTCAGTTTCTGAGACGCACCCATATTCTTTTGAAATTTTGAGGGCTAGTTAAGTTTTTTTCAGCAAGCTTCTGAATAAATTAATGAAAATAGCCTTTAGATTTGATTTTCTTCGATTTTTTTTAAGGCGGTCCATATTAGGGGACACACACCTACTTTGATATGTTGCTATTATTTTTTGTTTGCAGTAAAAACTCGGGGTCAACACTGCTAAAATTTAACAAATACAGTCTTAGCTGTCAAATATAACAATTTTTGTGTGATAACAGCTTTGGCTGTGGACAAAAACGAGGCCGTTTTAGGCGGCAAATTTAGAGTGAACGCTGCCAAAAGTGAGAAAAAAAGAGAAAAAGCCTAACGGGTTTGAGGTTTGTGTTTCTACAACTGTTTTGACATGTGCAAGTTATCCAGAGAGGGTGAATACAACGAACGAAATTTTTTTGAGCGCTCTAGCGCCGTTAGTTTGTCAGAACAGGAGGTGGTCCATATTAGGAGCCGGTTCATATTAGGAGCCCTTCCCCTAACAGAGAAATATTTATTTATCCCCGAGTACGCTAGTACAAGGGCTCAGCAGACTTTAATTGTGTGTCTGTCTGTCTTTCTCCACTTAACAGCTTATTGCTGGGAAACTACTGGGCGCAGTTCGTTCAAAAGTTGATACACTAACTTGATAATAGGTCCGATTGATCGTAATAAAACTTCATAATGTTACCTGGGACCTAAATGCGAAATAAACCACAAAAAACCGACTTGGCGGTGGGAGGAATTCGCGGAGCCACAGCCAGCCAGGCAGTCTGATAGAACAGCCGAACTCGTCACACATTGACGATAAATATAGCGTCATAAAAAGATTACGTCACGGTCAAAAGTCTTTGGCGTCTTTTTCGCTCGCGCGGTGTGTGTGTGTGTTCATTTTGTGCACATGTGTTAGTGTTACTGTTTGTGTGTGTGTGTGTGTGTGTGTGTGTGTGTGTGTGTGTGTGTGTGGATGTGTGTGTATGTATGTATGTGCGCATGTGTGTGGCATCAAGGATCTACCTATCAACAGCCCCAAACCAGACAACGGCCAAGCGACTTAGAGTTAGACAGTCTTGGCACCAAGGATCTACCTATCAACAGCCCCAAACCAGACAACGGCCAAGCGTCTTAGAGTTAGACAGTCTTGGCACCAAGGATCTACCTATTAACTCAAACCAGACAACGGCCAAGCGTCTTAGAGTTAGACAGTCTTGGCATCAAGGATCTACCTATCAACTCAAACCAGACAACGGCCAAGCGTCTTAGAGTTAGACAGTCTTGGCATCAAGGATCTACCTATCAACTCAAACCAGACAACGGCCAAGCGTCTTAGAGTTAGACAGTCTTGGCATCAAGGATCTACCTATCAACTCAAACCAGACAACGGCCAAGCGTCTTAGAGTTAGACAGTCTTGGCATCAAGGATCTACCTATAAACTCAAACCAGACAAGGGCCAAGCGTCTTAGAGTTAGACAGTCTTGGCACCAAGGATCTACCTATCAACTCAAACCAGACAACGGCCAAGCGTCTTAGAGTTAGACAGTCTTGACATCAAGGATCTACCTATCAACTCAAACCAGACAACGGCCAAGCGTCTTAGAGTTAGACAGTCTTGACATCAAGGATCTACCTATCAACTCAAACCAGACAACGGCCAAGCGTCTTAGAGTTAGACAGCCTTGGCATCAAGGATCTACCTATCAACTCAAACCAGACAACGGCCAAGCGTCTTAGAGTTAGACAGTCTTGGCATCAAGGATCTACCTATCAACTCAAAGCAGACAACGGCCAAGCATCTTAGAGTTAGACAGTCTTGGCATCAAGGATCTACCTATCAACTCAAACCAGACAACGGCCAAGCATCTTAGAGTTAGACAGTCTTGGCATCAAGGATCTACCTATCAACTCAAACCAGACAACGGCCAAGCGTCTTAGAGTTAGACAGTCTTGGCATCAAGGATCTACCTATCAACTCAAACCAGACAAGGGCCAAGCGTCTTAGAGTTAGACAGTCTTGGCACCAAGGATCTACCTATCAACTCAAACCAGACAACGGCCAAGCGTTTTAGAGTTAGACAGTCTTGACATCAAGGATCTACATATCAACTCAAACCAGACAACGGCCAAGCGTCTTAGAGTTAGACAGTCTTGACATCAAGGATCTACCTATCAACTCAAACCAGACAACGGCCAAGCGTCTTAGAGTTAGACAGTCTTGACATCAAGGATCTACCTATCAACTCAAACCAGACAACGGCCAAGAGTCTTAGAGTTAGACAGCCTTGGCATCAAGGATCTACCTATCAACTCAAACCAGACAACGGCCAAGCGTCTTAGAGTTAGACAGTCTTGGCATCAAGGATCTACCTATCAACTCAAACCAGACAACGGCCAAGCGTCTTAGAGTTAGACAGTCTTGGCATCAAGGATCTACCTATCAACTCAAACCAGACAACGGCCAAGCGTCTTAGAGTTAGACAGTCTTGGCACCAAGGATCTACATATGAACTCAAATCAGACAACGGCCAAGCGTCTTAGAGTTGGACAGTCTTGGCACCAAGGATCTACCTATCAACTCAAACCTTAACCTGCAACCCATGCATGACGTCAAAAACTGCGCAGTGTGTGTGTGTGTGTGTGTGTGTGTGTGTGTGTGTGTGTGTGTGTGTGTCTGCCGTGTGTGTGTGTCTGTGTGTGTGTGTGTGTGTGTCTGTATGTGTGTGTCTGTGTTTGTGTGTGTATATGTGTGTGTATGTGTGGTTGTGTGTGTTTGTGTATGTGAGTGTGTGTGTGTGTGTGTGAGAGAGAATGTGTGTGTGTGAGTGTGTATGTGTGTGTGTGTGTGTGTGTGTATGTGTATGTATGTGCATTATGTGCATGTATGTGCGCATGTGTGTGTGTCTGTTGGGGGGGGGGGGGTGGCGGTGGTGCCTCTCATAAACAAGAGTTTTTGTTGTAATATTTGCTTTACGAATGTGGAAAATAAGTTTTGAAACGGAAGGTAAATATAGGTAAGGTCGGGTTTAACGCAACCAAACCATTTTTAGGAGGCGTGTGGGTAAACAACTTGGTGTTGCTAGCCGGTTATTTGTTCAAAAGATTCTTGACAGTCCCCTTTGTGCCTTTTGTAAAAATGAAAATGAAACAATTTCCTATATATTTTGGTACTGCCCGCTTAGTCGGAAATGTTGTTAAACAGAAGTTGTAGTTACCGCGCAAATGTTCTTTTTACAGAAAAATTATTTTGTCTGGGTGTATGAACAGTGTTAAGGTAGATGTGGTTTTGGATTTTATCATTTTGCTTGCAAAGTTTTACATTTATAAGAGTAAGTTACAAGAGACAAGGCCACTGTTAGAATTATTTTTAAGAAATTTGAAATACAGATTTGAAATAGACAAATATTCCAGTTTCAATTCTGGTAACATTACAACATTTGTGGAATTATGGTCCTCATATGAAGAGTTGGTTAGGTAATACGCTAGGTTGTGCAGAGATGTGATGATTTGTGTATATATATGTCTTTTTTTGTTTTTGTTTTTGTTTGTTTGTTTGTTTGGTTTTTACATTTAGTCAAGTTTTGACTAAATATTTTAACATAGAGGGGGAATCGAGACGAGGGTCGTGGTGTATGTGTGTGTGTCAGTCTGTCTGTGTGTGTGTGTGTGTGTGTGTGTGTAGAGCAATTCAGACTAAACTACTGGACCGATCTTTATGAAATTTTACATGAGAGTTCCTGGGAATGATATCCCCGGATGTTTTTTTAAAAATTTTTTCGATAAATACTTTTGATAACGTCATAACCGGCTTTTTGTAAAAGTTGAGGCGGCACTGTCACACCCTCATTTTTCAATCAAATTGATTGAAATTTTTGTAAAGCAATCTTCGACGAAGGCCGGACTTCGGTATTGTAATAATTTTGTTTTAATATAAAACGATCCAAATTTACGTTCATCTTATTCTAGATCATTTCCTGATTCTAAAAACATATAAATATGTTATATTTGGATTAAAAACAAGCTCTGAAAATTAAACATATAAAAATTATGATCAAAATTAAATTTCTGAAATCGATTTAAAAACAATTTCATTTTATTCCTTGTCGGTTCCTGATTCCAAAAACATATAGATATGATATGTTTGGATTACAAACACGCTCAGAAAGTTAAAACGAACAGAGGTACAGAAAAGCGTGCTATGCAGCACAGCGAAACCACTACCGCGCTGAACAGGCTCGTCAGTTTCACTCCGTTTTGCACAAGCGGCGGACTACGGTCATTGTGAAAAAAATGCAGTGCGTTCAGTTTCATTCTGTGAGTTCCACAGCTTGACTAAATGTAGTAATTTCGCCTTACGCGACTTGTTTGTTTGTTTGTTTGACTGTATTATTATCTGACTGTATTATTATTTGACTGTATTATTATTAAGCAGGTAGTACGTTCATAATGTCCTCAATGTTTGCTTGTGTTGCCTATGTAAAAAATAAATAAGTGTAACAAAAATAAAAAAAATAATTAAAAAAAAAGTTTTCAAACAGAAGGTAAATATAGGTAAGGTCGGGTTTAACGCAACCAAACCATTTTTTGGAGGCGTGTGGATAAACAACTGTCTTACCATTTTACAAAACTTCCTTATTGACTCTTTTGAATTGACTCTACATGTACATGTCCATGGCTCAGTGCATTGTATTGAAATAGAAATAGCGTCAATACATTAGTAACCAGCCTCTCATTAGCCTAATTGGTGACGGGCGCTGTGGCGGGGTGGTAAGACGTCGGCCTCTTAATCGGAAGGTCGAGGGTTCGAATCCCGGCCGCGGCCGCCTGGTGGGTTAAGTGTGGAGATTTTTCCGATCTCCCAGGTCAACTTATGTGCAGACCTGCTAGTGGCTTATCCCCCTTCGTGTGTACACGCAAGCACAAGACCAAGTGCGCACGGAAAAGATCCTGTAATCCATGTCAGAGTTCGGTGGGTTATAGAAACACGAAAATACCCAGCATGCTTCCTCCGAAAGCGGCGTATGGCTGCCTTAATGGCGGGGTAAAAACGGTCATACACGTAAAATTCCACTCGTGCAAAAACACGAGTGTACGTGGGATCGAGTTTCAGCCCACGAACGCAGAAGAAGAAGCCTAATTGGTTATCTTGAACTTAAGCGTGTTAAATTCATAGCTCAGAATCCAGAGGCATTTAAGTCTCCAAATTTGTAGAACCTGCACTTGTAATCATAACAAGTCATTTTAGATCCCTTTGAAGTTACGGAATGAACTCCGATGAACTGTACGAATGCATTTTTTTTACATGGGTCAAAGAAGGAATTATCCGTATGATCAGACAAGGGAGACAACTCTTTTGTGTAAATGATGTCCCATGGTTGACAACGTACGCCATTTTCGGTGCATTTTCGTCGATTGAACAACCAAATTAATTAATTATACTTAAGTTTGAAGCTCAATCCGTCAATTAATTTCACGACAAATGTTCTTTGGCTTGCTTACATGGACTTGTATCAAAAATAAGTAAAGAATGTCACTGGATTCTGAGCTATGAATTTAACACGCTAAAGTTCAAGATTACCGCCTAATTGCTGGATTAGTGACGCTGATGGGGTCTATGTCGACCCAAAGAGTGGGATTCCCTGTAGGTGGAGTTCCTGTAGGGGGATTCCCTGTATACAGGGAATCCCACAGGGTGGAGTTTTTCAATAAAACTTGCAAACCATACTCAAATTTCTAAGAAATATTAAAAAAAAATCGAAAAACATCAAATTCTACCGATGTCGCTAAGCATCACGTGACTTTAAGCGATATCAGCGAAACGCTACAGGAACCACACCCTGTGGTTTTCCCTGTATACAGGGAATCCATCTACAGGAACTCCACCTACAGGGAATCCCGCTCTTTAATTTGGTCGACATAGACCCCATCAGCATTAGTGACCGTATATATCTTTAAGCCTAACACGGTCATTGAATTCATAGCGTGCACGCAAGGTTTATACTGTATAATCAGTGCTTGCAAGCTGAGGATTTACTTGACCGTGACTCTTGGATTAAGATCAGTCAAGGTCAAGCGACGATTGCTTAAGGGCAGGAGCTTCCTTCAAATACACCGTTTTTCTCTTCAAGTCATTTGACCACAGCATTCATGAAACAGAACTGTTTGTGTTAAAATTCGGTGTGCTTTTGCTTCAATGTAATTGTAGAGTAATAGTATATGATACAAAACAAAATGTGCTTTTAGATGGACTTAGTAAAAATTATTAAATGAAAAAAAACCAAAGCGTTGAATCGAAACATGTTAGTTCACGGATGACAAGATAATTTTCAACACTATTCATCAGAATGATTTGAACTTTTTTAGACATGTTTTCATGTTGCGGAAAACTTGTTCTCCCTTCTATTACTTTTTTGCAGTGTAAACTGTATAAAAACAAAGATAAGTGCGATATATTTTCTATTACTTCTAATCCGCCTTTACGTATCTACCACAATACGACTACTAACTTACAACCACGAACAACGAGAACTCGGCATTATAACAATTCCTCAGCAAAGGCAATGAGTGTCAAAAAAGGTCAAAAATGTAACACTGATGTCATTTTGATGAGAAAGAAGATGCGAGTTTACTGCATACGGTTTTGAGTAAATGCTTTTGTGTGTCTGTGTATGTGTGCGTTTATTTGTGCGTTTATGTGTGTGTGTTGGAAGCAATTATAAACAAATTCTCCCTATTTAGTTTGTACATTGTCTACTTGCAAAAGTTGACTTGGTACATCATAATGAATATATAGGTCGATTAATTTCACTCATGAAAGATTTTCGTAATTGGTTGTTTTCTATGCAGTTATCTAGAAAATGTATTTCATGTTTCACATAATCTATTCTCCCTAGGAGTATTGCTGTATCTACCAGTTTCCATTTTTTTTACATATTTTTTTTATGTGTTTGTGTGTGTGTGTGTGTGTGTGTGTGTGTGTGTGTGTGTGTTTGTGTGTGCATATCAAACCGAGCGTTAACCAGCAGAGAAAGTTAAAAAAAAAAAGTAAAAAAAAAAGAAAACAAGTCGCATAAGGCAAAAATACAACATTTAGTCAAGCTGTCGAACTCACAGAATGAAACTGAACGCACTGCAATTTTTCAGCAAGACCGTATACTCGTAGCATCGTCAGTCCACCGCTTGTGGCAAAGGCAGTGAAATTGACAAGAAGAGCGGGGTAGTAGTTGCGCTGAGAAGGATAGCACGCTTTTCTGTACCTCTCTTCGTTTTAACTTTCTGAGCGTGTTTTTAATCCAAACATATCATATCTATCTTTTTATGGAATCAGGAACCGACAAGGAATAAGATGAAAGTGTTTTTAAATTAATTTCGAAAATTTAATTTTGATCATAATTTTTATATTTTTAATTTTCAGAGCTTGTTTTTAATCCCAATATAACATATTTATATGTTTTTGGAATCAGGAAATGATGCAGAATAAGATGAACGTAATCTTGGATCGTTTTATATTTTTTTAGTTTTTTACAATTTTCTGATGTTTAATGACCAAAGTCATGAATTAATTTTTAAGCCACCAAGCTGAAATGCAATACCGAAGTCCGGCCTTCGTCGAAGATTGCTTGGCCAAAATTTCAATCAATTTGATTAAAAAAAAAATGAGGGTGTGAGAGTGCCGCCTCAACTTTTACAAAAAGCCGGATATGACGTCATGAAAGACATTTATCGAAAAAATGAAACAAATATCCGGGGATATCATTCCCAGGAACTCTCATGTAAAATTTCATAAAGATCGGTCCAGTAGTTTAGTCTGAATCGCTCTACACACACACACGCACACACAGACAGAAAGACAGACACACACACATACACCACGACCCTCGTCTCGATCCCCCCTCTACGTTAAAACATTTAGTCAAAACTTGACTAAATGTAAAAAAGAAAAGAAGGGCAAGTCGCACCCCGCACCGTGAATTTCGTACAATCGAACTTCGAGCGTTGGCTTTTTTTGTTCGTTCTGGGTCAAAGGCCACCATGTGTGTATGCGTTTGCTTGTGCGTTTATGTGTGTGTGTGTGTGTGTGTGTGTGTATGTGTGTGTGTGTGTATGTGTGTGTGAGTGTATGTGTATGTGTATGTATGTATGTGTGTGTGTGTGTGTGTGTATGTGTATGTATCTGCATCCGTGCGTGTATATGTTAAAGTATGTAAAGTAAGACCGGCACGGTTGGCCTAGTGGTAAGGCGTCCGCCCCGTGATCGGGAGGTCGTGGGTTCGAACCCCGGCCGGGTCATACCTAAGACTTTAAAATTGGCAATCTAGTGGCTGCTCCGCCTGGCGTCTGGCATTATGGGGTTAGTGGACTGGTTGGTCCGGTGTCAGAATAATGTGACTGGGTGAGACATGAAGCCTGTGCTGCGACTTCTGTCTTGTGTGTGGCGCACGTTATATGTTAAAGCAGCACCGCCCTAATATGGCCCTTCGTGGTCGGCTGGGCGTTAAGCAAACAAACAAACAAACAAAATGTGAAGTAAGGGAGTTATGTTGGTAACAATTGAAACATGCAGCATCATTGTTTCACATTCTGAATACATCGTTGTGTACATTATTCTTCATTCGCGCTCTCTTCGGTTTGCCTAATTTGCAGAAACACAGACGAAAACACGCACGCGCATTCACAAAAATCCGAATAACAGGTGAGTACACAACTTGCTAAGCATTATGTATTTTATTCCAGTATTTTGACATTAAAGCTTGCAGTCGAGTGCAAACGACTCCGAGAGGCAATAAAACGTCTTCAAGGTGACAAGGACGTTAGTCAGTTATACGCCTTTTTACTGCTACTGTTCTTTTTTTCAACAGAGTAGGGCCGAGTATTACACAGACAGCTGATGGGCAGTTCTAAAGGCTGAAGGCCGTAGGACACTGCTTGGACATTTTTAAAACCCTTCTTGGTTGGACACTGAAAGTACAAGGGAGTAAGCGCATAGTGCTTTTAGTTATGCGCTATAGAAATCTCCTTAATAAATAAATAAATACATGAAGAAAAACTGTGTAATCCGGAAAGACAACTTCGTAATTTTTGTGTGCAGAGAATGAAAATAAAACTCTGGCTGCTAGCTTGCATAAAAGAAGCAACCAAGCAGTGAGACAGGAAGGGGGGGAGGGGGGGGGGGGGCACGCAAAACAGACAGACAAGCAGACAGACACCAACAACCCCGACGAATCATTCCAAACTTCTAAGCCTCAAGAGAACTCGAGACAGTCCCGGAGACTCTCGGAGTGACGAAGAGTGAAAGCACAGCGTCGGAGAACCGTCAGATGACTGCGCCCCGCTGTAATAGGCACCGTCCCGTAGCCCCCGCCCGCCATCGTCGCCGCTGGGTCCCCCATCATGGCGCAGCTCTGCCCAACATAGGTCCGGCCATAGATCTCATGACAGCCATAGTGTTTGGGCCGAACAAAAAGGGAAGTCCGGTCGGTTTCCCCGTCATCAAATCCTCAAAGAAGGTCCTTACCCGGTGGTTTTTTCCTGAAACCCCAAAGCAGACAGGGAGTGAGGTAAGGTAAAGGTAAAGGTAAAGGTAAAGGTGAGGTGAGGTAAGATAAGGTGACGTGAGGTGAGGTTAGGTAAGGTAAGGTAAAATGAGGTGAGGTGAGGTGAGATGAGGTAAGGTAAGGTAAAATGAGGTAAGGTAAGATAAGGTAAGGTGACGTGAGGTGAGGTTAGGTAAGGTAAGTTAAAATGAGGTGAGGTGAGGTAAGGTAAGGTAAAATGAGGTGAGGTGAGGTAAGGTAAGGTAAAATGATGTGAGGTGAGGTAAGGTAAGGTAAGGTAAGGTGACGTGAGGTGAGGTTAGGTAAGGTAAGGTAAAGTGAGGTGAGGTAAGGTAAGGGGTAAGGTAAGGTTAGGTGAGGGTCGACAGAAAGAGAGATAGAGAGAGAGAGAGAGAGAGAGAGAGAGAGAGAGAGAGAGAGAGAGAGAGAGAGAGAGAGAGAGAGAGAGAGAGAGCGAGCGAGAGCGAGAGAGACAGAGAGAGAGACAGAAAGACAGACAGACAGACACAGACAGACAGACAGACAGACACTTGCCATCGCTCATACAAGTCACAAATAGATTCCTTTCCGGGGACAATAATAATCAAGTTAATGAATAAGTTCCCAAACACCATCCCAGTATAGATAAATAGATCAACCAATCAATAACTCAATCAATACATAAAAATAAATGAGTAAAGAAATAAATAACATAAAAAATCTCTGAATCTAAAAATCAATAAATCAATCAATTCATTAATTGATTAATTATTCAATAAGTAAATGAATCAACAAAATAAATAAATTATAAGTACAATAAATAAATATATAAATAAAAAGATCATAAATAAATACATAAATAAATACAAAAGTAAATAAACAAACAAATAAATAAATAGTCGAAGACAAAAAAAAAGTGAGGTCGGTTAAGTAACTTTTAAACATATCTCAATTGCTGCACACACACACACTCACACGCACACACACACACATACACACACACACACACACACACAAATACACACACACAAATACACACACACACACGCACATACACGCACGTGCACACATACATTACACACACACACACACACACCAGTGGGGGGCGGATCACAACAGTCATTTTTAAGGGGGGGAGGGGGTGTTCCAAATTACTTTTAGGGACAGAATGATCGACGACGCGAAGCCCCCCCCCCCCCCCCCCTCATCTCCGAAAAATAATGATAAAAACAAGGAAAATTGAGCAATCTAGTGCAACCTCAGTCGACACATTACCCAAGTACCTTCCAAAACCGTCATTATAGAAGACTAAGGCCGGCTTTTAGGGGGGCCCGGGGGCACAAAGGACAATTTTGATAAAAGCAAGAAAAATTGAAACAATCTTGCGCAAACTGAGCCATCATGTTTTCTTTATTTTCAAATTTGTTTCTTTATTTAAAAAACAACTTTTTGTTCTCCATTTTTGTTTTTAGGCTTGGGGAAGGGGGGTGGGGTCTAGAAACCCAGGAAACCCCCCCTGGATCCGCCCGTGCACACGCACACACACACACACACACACATACACACACACGCACGCACGCAGACACACGCACAGACACACACCTTACCCCCCTCCTCTCACACACGCAACACACACACAGATGCACTGACGTAAACGTGACTAACTAAAATAGACACACCCCTCACAACCTACTCCCCCCCAACACACATACACACACGCATGACACCTGCACAGTCGCATATTATCAACAGAAAGAACATGTGCAGACATATTGGTGACATAAGATGAAGTGATGAATGTCCCACCAAGGATTATTATTCATTCGCAGATTTCCTTTCAGTTACAGTCTTATCTATCGCCCTATACAGCACATATTTACATAACCTTCATGTAACCTTCGCTGCATCATGTTTCGAACTGAATACTCCGGAAAAAGAAAGTCGCCTACAATTTTCATGCTTTTTAAGCAGCATTAAACATAAATTACAAGGGTCATCCTCGACAGCCGTCTCCCAAAAAGGTATAAACATACCGCCCAACAACACAGGTCCGAGGATAGATCTCAAGATAGCCATACTGTTTGGGCTGAGCAAAAAGGGAAGTCCGGTCGGTTTCCCCGTCATCAAATCCTCAAAGAAGGTCCTTACCCGGTGGTTTGGTGCTGAAACCCCAAAGCAGACAGGGAGTGAGGTAAGGTAAAGGTAAAGGTAAAGGTGAGGTGAGGTAAGGTAAGGTGACGTGACGTGAGGTGAGGTTAGGTAAGGTAAGGTAAGGTAAAATGAGGTGAGGTGAGGTGAGATGAGGTAAGGTAAGGTAAAATGAGGTGAGGCGAGGTAAGGTAAGGTAAGGTGACGTGAGGTAAGGTTAGGTAAGGTAAGGTAAATAAGGTGAGGTGAGGTGAGGTAAGGTAAGGTAAAATTAGGTGAGGTGAGGTGAGGTGAGGTAAGGTAAGGTAAATGATGTGAGGTGAGGTGAGGTAAGGTAATGTAAGGTAAGGTGACGTGAGGTGAGGGTCGACACAGAGAGAGAGAGAGAGAGAGAGAGAGAGAGAGAGAGAGAGAGAGAGAGAGAGAGAGAGAGAGCGAGACAGAGACAGAAAGACAGACAGACAGACAGAGACAGACAGACAGACAGACAGACAGACAGACAGACAGACACTTGCCATCGCTCATACAAGTCACAAATAAATTCCTTTCCGGGGACAATAATAATCAAGTTCATGAATAAGTTCCCAAACACCATCCCAGTATAGATAAATAGATCAACCAATCAATAACTCAATCAATACATAAAAATAAATGAATAAAGAAATAAATAACATAAAAAATCTCTGAATCTAAAAATCAATGAATGAATCAATTCATTAATTGATTAATTATTCAATAAGTAAATGAATCAACAAAATAAATAAATGAGAAGTACAATAAATAAATAAATAAATAAATAGATCATAAATAAATACATAAATAAATACAAAAGTAAATAAACAAACAAATAAATAAATAGACGAAGACAAAAAAAAGTGAGGTTGGTTAAATAACTTTTAAACATATCTCAATTGCTGCACACACACACACACACACACACACACACACACACACACACACACACACACACACACACAAATACACACACACACGCACATACACGCACGCACGTGCACACATACATTACACACACACACACACACAAACACACACACACACACACACACCTGGGGGGGGGGGGCGGATCACAACATTTTTAAGGGGGGGGGGGGTTTCCAAATTACTCTAAGGCCGGCTTTCAGGGGGTCCCGGGGGCACAAAGGACAATTTTGATAAAAACTAGGAAAATGAAACAGTCTTGCGCAAACTGAGCCATCATGTTTTCTTTATTTTCAAATTTGTTTCTTTATTTAAAAAACAACAACTTTTTGTTCTCCATTTTTGTTTTTAGGCTTGGGGGAGGGGGGTGGGGTCCGGAAACCCAAGAAACCCCCCTGGATCCACCCGTGCACACGCACACACACACACATACACACATACACACACACACGCACGCACGCAGACACACGCACAGACACACACCTTACCCCCCTCCTCTCACACACGCAACACACACACAGACGCACTGACGTAAACGTGACTAACTAAAATAGACACACCCCTCACTACCTACTCCCCCCCAACACACAGACACACACGCATGACACCTGCACAGTCGCATATTATCAACAGAAAGAACATGTGCAGACATATTGGTGACATAAGATGAAGTGATGAATGTCCCACCAAGGCTTATTAATCATTCTCAGATTTCCTTTCAGTTACGTAGAGGTTGCATGCCGAGTCTCAGTGATTATGAAAAATAATGGTCGAAGTTTGCGGATCATTAATGCGAGCTTCAGCAACTGAGTTTTTGTGCGAAAGTTTGATCGAATCATATTCACCCAACCAGTCTACCTGCGCAGGCGATCGATTAATGCGCGGTTGTATAGTTCCGGGCAAATCATTCAATTCTGTTGACACTTCTTGTCAGTTTCCATGTTTTGAACTAAAAATCAAGTAAACAGTTATGTTGTCATTCTGCTGTGGCGGTAAAGGCAGATAGTGTGTGTTCTGTTCATGTTTTGGTATCGCTCAGGAAATGTTCTTTCCTCGACTGTGACTAGCAGACGAAGTTTTACACTCGTGTTCCAACGTTAAAAACTGTATGAAGTTCAGTTTTCTGGGGCAAAATAGTGTATGAAACCGCTGCATGTTCTTTAAATTGATTAAATGTTTGCAATTGATTGCGTGTGATCTGTTTATAAAATGAAATAGTGTTGAAAACTGACCGTCGGATTGCAGTCTTGTCGATGCAGCCGAAATCTGGAAGGGGAACTACTCGTGTCGCTAGACAAAGTATGAGAGTTACTTTTCCTTGTAATCTTGCTAGCGATAAACGATTGTGCACGGCAGATCTGAATTCAGAAAACAACCAAACTCATGGATTTTATGTTGAGATTCATGTGTTCAAGCCTGTAGTTGCTGGTTTAAATGCGGTATGGTTGTATTGTTTGCTCCAGAAATGTATACTTTGTACATTAGAGTGTTCTGAACTTTAGAGTCGCCAAAAGTAGATCCACAATGTGTACAGTCTCTACCCATGAGCTATCGAGGATTCAGGCCCGTTGTTGGGTAAGTGATTTTGGTTGTTGGGTAAGTTACCGAAAAATAACTAGCCCTACAAGTTTACAGGGAGAAAGAAGCAGAGGGGGGAATAAAGTCTTATCTATCACCCTATACAGCACATATTTACATAACCTTCGCTGCATCATGTTTCGAACTGAATACTCCGGAAAAAGAAAGTCGCCTACATTTCATGTTTTTTAAGCAGCATTAAACATAAATTACAAGGGTCATCCTCGACAGACGTCTCCCAAAAAGGTATAAACATTCTACTACGTCTGCAGACACAGAATATCCGCATAAAGATGAATATGCCACTGTTTGTTTGGAAGTGCTGGTTATCCAATAGAATAAAATAGAATAACATAAAACTAAATAAGACGGACGCAGTGGCCCCGTGGAAAAAACGCCGGTGTATCACGAAATGTTTACTCCACGAAAAATTTACTCCGGAGTAAAATTTTCGTACGAAATTCTTACTCCGAGTACAACTTCCGTACGAGAAAAGAACTCCCTAAGTAATTTTCTCGTGTAATGGGGGAGTACTTTTTTCGTAAAGGGAGTAACATTTTCGTATGACATTTTTACTCCGGAGTAAAAATATCGTGGGAGTAATTTTCTCGTGTTACACTGGCCTCCCAAGCGGAGGGCCGTGGGTCCGAATCCCGGCCGCGCCTCCGATCTCAAAGGTCAACTAATAAGCAGACCTGCTAGTGTCTTATCCCCTTCGTGTGTACACGCAAGCACAAGACCAAGTGTGCACAGAAAAGACCATGTAATCCATGCCAGACTTCGGCGTGTTATAGAAACACGAACATTCCCAGCATGCTTCCCCCGAAAGCTGCGTATGGCTGCCTAAATGGCGGGGTAAAAACTGCCATACACGTAAAAACCCACCCGAGCAAAATAACCGGTATCGTATAATACTCTCTAGTCCTTAAAAGGCTTAAGTACCTGTGGGATATGAAACACCATTTTATCGATCGTGCAAAAAACACGAATGTATGTGTGGAGTTTCAGCCCATGAACGCAGAAGAAGAAGAAGAAGAAGAAGAAGAAGAAGAAGAAGAAGAAGAAGAAGAAGAAGAAGAAGAAGAAGAAGAAGAAGAAAAAGAAAAAGAAGAAGAAAAAGAAGAAGAAGAAAAAGAAAAAGAAGAAGAAGAAGAAGAAGTAGAAGTAGAAGAAGAAGAAGAAGAAGAAGAAATAACATAAGATTAAAAAAAAAACACAACATAATAATCTAAAACACAATACAAAAAAAATGAACAAAAACATGAACAAATCAATAAACAGTTTCAAGCCTCACCCGGCTGAGCAGCTACATGCACGAAAAGGCAGGACAGGACCAGGACAGCGATCATCACAAGCTTCATCATCTTCAACTGAAAGTCAAAGCAATCCTTTTTTATAGCTGGTGTAAGTAAAACAACGTTTTCTTTGAAGTCTGAAGCACGAACGGTTTCATTTAATGCTATTAAATGCTATTGCAAGTGTGTTCTATAAGGTGAGAACTGGGTTTTATTTCATTAGAAGAATCGTTTTGTAAACCCTTTGAGACAAACTGGGGCTTTAATCAGGCTAAAAGGTCGATCTTCAACGCGCTTGCTTGTTTGGAGGAGCCGCCTTCCAAACAGGAAGGAGTGTGCTTTGAAGCCTGACATTATATCTGTCATTGTCGAGGGACACATTAATTAATGACATTACATTGTGTCATATTGTCCTGTTATGAAGAAAACCAGGTTGTCTAAAATCACACTGGTGAAGACAGTCATTCATTAAACTGACACATTAAACACGTACATGTTAATTTACTGTGCCACAGATTAATGTACGGTTAAACATACAGATACCAAGTGTGTTATGTAGTGCTATTTTTTTTATTGATTAAAAGGGCACGCTTAAGCGTCTTCCAAAACGTAAAACAAAAACGAGAAGAAAAAAAACCAAGAAAAAACAACAACACGTACATCGTTCGTCCAGTGCGGTATAACATACCAGCATGGTCGTATACTTTGGATTAATACGACGTTTTCACAACTAGTAAGTGTTTCTTCTGAACACAATCTTTGACAAGGCGAGGAATTGCTTCTTGTGTGAGTGAGTAGTTAATTAGGATTATCCTACATACGTGAGAGAGACACTCGTGAGATAATAATCGTTCAAATCACACGTGTGTATATAATGTAAATGAGGTCATGTCAAGCAAGTCTGGCAGGGACCTGTTTTTCCACTGCTTATGATGCCAGTCACCGTCATTATAGAAATAAAAATTGTGCTCGCTAATTACCCTCGATGAATTTTTAGAACTAACACGTCACGCCACACTTTCAGAGTGACGTGAAAGGCTGTGTGCATAAATGTGAAGAAGCAAAGGGAGGTAACTATTTCTGTACTTTGTAATACATTGAAGGGAGGTAACTCCTGTCATAGATTTAAAAGAAGGCTGTTCACATGAAAACTGCTGGCTGTGTGCATAAATGTACATGTACATGCAGTTCTCTGGTTAGGAAAACTCTCAGTATATTTGTGTGCAAAGGATTTACAAGTTTCGCGAATGGCAAATGCCCCCTGCTTAACCTTTGCCGGATGCCGCTTTTGACTACACACTCCCGACGATGCGGGTTTGTCTGAACCCATACATTTGAAAGAGGGTTTTTACCGTTTATTCCTCTAACGACGATGCGGGTTTGTCTGAACCCATACATTTGAAAGAGGGTTTTTATCGTTTATTTCTCTAACGACGGGGTGGGTTCAGGGAAACCCACAGCGCTACTTCAGTGGTTGCATCGAGTTTCTCCCTTCACCGACCTCTTGCAAGGGAGGGAGAGGGGGAGGGAGAGGGGGAGGGAGAGACTGAGAGAGACTAAGAAAGAGAGAGAGAGAGAGAGAGAGAGAGACTAAGAAAGAGAGAGAGAGAGACTAAGAAAGAGAGAGAGAGAGACCAAGAAAGAGAGAGAGAGACTAAGAAAGAGAGAGAGACTAAGAAAGAGAGAGAGAGTCTAAGAAAGAGTGAGAGACTAAGAAAGAGAGTGAGAGAGACTAAGAAAGAGAGAGAGGGAGACTAAGAAAGAGAGAGAGAGAGACTAAGAAAGAGAGAGAGACTAAGAAAGAGAGAGAGAGAGAGAGACTAAGAAAGAGAGAGAGACTAAGAAAGAGAGAGAGAGACTAAGAAAGAGAGAGAGAGAGACTAAGAAAGAGAGAGAGAGACTAAGAAAGAGAGAGATACTAAGAAAGAGAGAGAGAGAGACTAAGAAAGATAGAGAGAGAGAGACAAATAAAGAGAGAGAGAGAGACAAATAAAGAGAGAGAGAGAGACTAAGAAAGAGAGAGAGAGAGACTAAGAAAGAGAGAGAGAGACTAAGAAAGAGAGAGAGAGAGACTAAGAAAGAGAGAGAGGGAGACTAAGAAAGAGAGAGAGACTAAGAAAGAGAGAGAGAGAGACAAAGAAAGAGAGAGAGAGACTAAGAAAGAGAGAGAGAGACTAAGAAAGAGAGAGAGAGACTAAGAAAGAGAGAGACTAAGAAAGAGAGAGAGAGACTAAAAAGAGAGAGAGAGAGACTAAGAAAGAGAGAGAGAGAGAGAGAAAGAGAGACTAAGAAAGAGAGAGAGACTAAGAGAAAGAGAGTGAGAGACTAAGAAAGAGAGAGAGAGAGACTAAGAGAGAGAGAGACTAAGAAAGAGAGAGAGAGAGACTAAGAAAGAGAAAGAGAGAGACTAAACAAGAGAGAGACTAAGAAAGAGAGAGAGAGAGAGAGAGACTAAGGGAGAGAAAGAGAGACTAAGAAAGAGAGAGAGACTAAAAGAGAGAGAGAGAGACTAAGAAAGAGAGAGAGACTAAGAGAGAGAGAGAGAGACTAAGAAAGAGAGAGAGAGACTAAGAAAGAGAGAGAGAGAGACTAAGAAAGAGAGAGAGACTAAGAAAGAGAGAGAGAGAGACTAAGAAAGAGAGAGAGACTAAGAAAGAGAGAGAGAGAGACTAAGAAAGAGAGAGAGAGAGAGAGACTAAGAAAGAGAGAGAGAGAGAGACTAAGAAAGAAAGAGAGAGAGAGACTAAGAAAGAGAGAGAGAGAGAGACTAAGAAAGAGAGAGAGACTAAGAAAGAGAGAGAGAGAGAGACTAAGAAAGAGCTAGAGAGAGAGAGAGACTAAGAAAGAGAGAGAGAGACTAAGAAAGAGAGAGAGAGACTAAGAAAGAGAGAGAGAGACTAAAAAAGAGAGAGAGAGACTAAGAAAGAGAGAGAGAGAGAGGTGAGACTAAGAAAGAGAGAGAGAAAGAGAGACTAAGAAAGAGAGAGAGACTAAGAGAGAGAGAGAGACTAAGAAAGAGAGAGAGAGAGACTAAGAGAGAGAGAGAGAGAGACTAAGAAAGAGAGAGAGAGAGACTAAGAAAGAGAGAGAGACTAAGAAAGAGAGAGAGCGAGAGACTAAGAAAGAGAGAGAGAGAGACTAAGAGAGAGAGAGACTAAGAAAGAGAGAGAGAGAGACTAAGAAAGAGAGAGAGAGAGAGACTAAGAAAGAGAGACAGAGAGAGAGACTAAGAGAGAGAGACAGAGAGAGAGACTAAGAGAGAGAGAGAGACAGACAGAGAGACAGACAGAGAGAGAGAGAGACAGAGACAGACAGTCAGATAGACAGACAGTCAGAGAGACGGATAGACGGATAGACAGACAGACAGACAGACAGAGCAACTGACATACAGACAGAGAGATACGGACAGACAAACAGAGAGACAGACAGTCTCTTGGAGACAAACAGGCAGACAGACACTGTTCCGCCGCTTTGGTAATTATGGGTGTAGCAGAACCCGCGCCGTCGGCAGAGGGATAGTTACAATCACTACTACTCTTTAAAAGTATGGGTATGTGTGAACCCGCGCCATCGGTAGTGTTTATGTAAATTATCATAATCAATTAATTCTGATGTTTTGTCATGTACACACTAAAAATTTGCAGACAGAGAGCAAATTAGGTGTGTGAGAGATACTTAAAATTTCAAAACGATACCTTTAATGGTTCCAGAGTTACAATGATTTTAGTGTGTCTCTGGGTACAGGTGAACCCAGGAAGCACGGCAAAGGTTAAGTCCCTCCCGCGAGAACACCAAGTGCATTCCGCTAGTCTGGTCGCGAAATAATCGTCGCCCATTTGGGTTGACTGACTCGAGGGTTAGTGATCTAATGTTATTCAAACTCATTTTCCTTAAATATCAATGTTTCTTATACATTCTGCCTAAAACCTGAATAGAAATCTAGAAAAACAGAAATGTCCGAACAAAATGGAAATAGGTAGCCTACATCTTTTATGGACCTGCCTGCAATATTTCCTTTATGAAAAGTCCAAGGTTTAGGGTCACTTTTGATACGTTGACGCTCTTAATTCATTAACCACAATTGTATGTGTAAAAATGAACACAGAAGCACGTGGATAAATTCAGGAACACTGGTAGTCTCGCAGATAACAATAAAGGACATAACCCTGAATTTATCCACGAGGCGCTTCACAGTTCTCGCACATGGACAGTGTGTGCCAGGGAACTCTCTCCGAAAAGCGCGCTGGGCGAGAACCACAGAATTGGTAGCAAAGTAAAGTTCAACGATTTTGGTCCTTTCCTGTACTGGAATGCGATCCATTCAGGCTTTAAAAGAATTCTAAGATGCTTGTCTCAAATTCTATCTGAAACAGAAAAGAAAATATCACTTTACAGGTGTGGTGGAGCGCATGCGGGTGTTGCAATTACAAGAATCAGAGAGGGCTCGAGAGAGTACACAAACAATAAAAAGTTTGATGAATACATTGAATGATGTTCTCTGTCCTCTTTATTGCATAACACTCACGCACACAATCACCAAGCATTTAAAATAAAAGTTAAAAATAGGTTCGTCAGACTAATGCTACTTTTCAATAAACATTTTCAACACTTAGTCTGAAAAAGGTGGAAACACATACTCCATACTCAACTCAGAAGTAGCTTGAGGCAAATCTCTACTACAAAAAAAGTTCTGTTGCCACAACACTATAAAGTCACTGGTGTGTGCTCTAAAACACGGTAGTAAACACGCTATGATAAAACACGCTATGCTAAACATACACGCTATGCTAAACATACACGCTATGCTAAACATACACGGTAGTAAAACACGCTATGCTATACACGCTATCCCACCAAGAGTCCGCTCGGCTGGTCTACATCATCTCTGTACACGAAACACTCCCTGGTTCACAACAGCATTCAGTTCCAGGACATCCAGCCAACACACACTCCATCACTCCAATTGGTACACACCAACACACACTTTTTCACTTCACAAATGCATCACAAATGCATAATTCATCCAAAGGCCGGCAAGGCTTGACATGTTTTTTTCTCTGCCAGTCCAGGCCACAAGTGCGCGTTTGTTTCAACCTTGGCCGAGTTCATTACAACTTTTACTCATTTTAGTCGGGAAAAGGGGAAGGGGGAAGAAGGTCCTATATGACGCTGCTTGATTATGCGTCGCCACCCCAAACATTCTTTTATCAATACGATCTAAACTAATTTAACTTATTAAGAACAAAACTAAGCATTCCCCATTCAGGAATATTCAAACAAATGCATAGTCTGTGTGTTTTCATTCAAACCGAACACGCAGACGTAACCGATAGACACAAGCTAACACCCCTGTCTGTGAAATGACGAAACCCTGAAACCTACGTCATATCTACGTCATACCAATGATAACAGCCTACGACGCAATACAGGCGCTAGAAATTATAATTCTATTGACACAGTCACACAATGTCAATACAGATTTCTCTCACTCACCACACAGGAAAAATATTAACAAATTAAATGTCGACACTTTGTATGGCCCACCCTGTATATATACATGTATATTTGTGACAAAAATGCAGTGCGTTCAATGTTATTCTGGGATTGCTTTACACCACTTGTTTCTTTCTTGCTTTCGCAGGAAATACAGATATGTCGCCTACAGGCAGCTGGTGCGATGGTGTTGGGGGTTTCTCGGCAAAAGCATCAGGGTGCCTCTACCAGCTTGTGCCGTGAAAACGATCAGGGACACTTTCCCAGACGGAGGAAGAGTGGGGTTCAAACTCCCCCAGTTGGAGGGAATCGTGTGACCCTGTGTTGAACAGCTTCCTGCATGGTGGGACGATGATACTGGGATGCCAGGTGGTCTGGTACATGGTCCACCTGATCCCACAAACTTAGTTCCAGGTTCCTGGGGCTGTTAGTAGACTCCCGCATCAGATACTCCGTGAACCGATCAGCATAGCCTGTGCCCCGCAAATAGAAATACAAATTAAATCGATGAATTTGACTCAATATATAACTGCTTGTGGTGATATGCATCGCATATCGGTATGAATGTATAGCGGGTACATTAAGTATACTCCCCCTCTTGTGTTACAGTAGAACATCCCTTGTAAATGTATTCTCACGTTCACTACATTTCTTCGAATTTCTAAGATTTGATTTTGTTACATGTACATATCTTTTTTAGGACATAGAGTGGGAGTTCCACTAAACTCAGGTCTGTCAAAACTTTTGCATCAGATAGTGAATTTATGACTCAGAAACATACTCATAAGGGAGAGATCATTGAAACTGAAAGCAGAGGTTATTTGTGGAGAACACACCTGAAAGTACGCTGGAGTAGCCTCCCTTCCCGGATTTAGAACGCGTTTCGTGTCGTAACAGATTATCCACTTATTAGCCATATCCGTATGCAAAATAATGAAATAAACATTAGGAAATGGCAGAAGTTTACAACTATCGACATTTTCTATCAGTGCAATAAAAAACAAGAGGCGAAGCCATCAAGACTCACGTAAGAAATCGACAAACAACAGTAACACAAACTCAATCACTCCGTCACACATACACACACACACACACACACACACACACACACACACACACACACACACACACACACACACACACACGCACACACACACACACAGAAAGAGCATAGGTGAAACTGTGCAAGAAAGCGAGACACTAGATCTAGATCTGTCTGTCTGCATGTAGCCTACTTACAGGACACGACTGCCAACTAGTCTCGGCGCGCTCAAAATAATAATGACCGAGACTTTCAGTACTTCCTTCGCGTGACGTCTAACCCTCTTACGTCATAATGTGACGTCAATGTAATGTGACGTCTTCAAATGTTAGAGTTTCTACCACAGACATACACACACACGCACGCACACACAAACACACACACACACACACGCACAAACGCACAGACAGACAAAGTTATGATCGCATAGGCTACACTTTCGTGAGCCAACCAACAATCGTTAGAATTTGCATTTACGACTACATGTCGTGCGTGAGAACGTGTCAGTAAACAAGCACCTTCTTGCCTGGCTGAAGAACCCTACGAGTCAATCTAAAACAGACGACAAGTAATGGAAAGCAGTCTGCGGATAAACATATCAAACTGCTGATGAAAAAGTGTGTTCATCCCTGCCCTGGATAAATGACATCGGACTGATATGATGACAGCGTGGCAGCGTTCACGCGAAAAGATTTTTTTCAGATTATCGCTTCTACATTTTATTGCACGTAGGCTACTTGCCACTTGGGGCAGATCTGAATTTCACACTGGAAGAGGACAAATCGGTCTTGTGAGTTGAGAACCACATGTTCTTTGCCGACAGAAATCACGATGGGACAAGATGCAGATTGTGTTGAAGAGATGTTTGCAGATTATCGCATCTAAATTTTATTGCTCAGATCAATGCACGTAGTTGGGGTAGATCTGAATTTCGCAAGGGAATGACACATCGGTCTTGTGAGTTGAGAACCACATGTTCTTTGGCGGCAGAAATCACTATGGGACAAGATGAGGATTGTGTTGAGGAGGTTAATACTGACTGACTTTAGATGAAGAGTTTCTAGACCTGGTTTTTGTAGAGAGGCATCATGATGATATCCTGTGGGTTTTTTTTAACGTTCTTGGTGACAACGCACCAGAATCGCACGAAGATCGAACTCTCGAAGAAAACAAGTTTATCGCTGAACATCGGAAATGTGGAAGTATTGCTCTTCCTGTTTGATCAGTCTCCCCGTTAAATCTACAGGCTACATTATTTATCAGGTAACTTACCAAACCGGAGTGTGTGTGTGTGTGTGTGTGTCAGTGTGTCAGTGTGTGTATGTGTGTGTGTGTGTGTCAGTGTGTCAGTGTGTTATGGTGTGTGCGTGTGTGTGTGTGTGTGTGTGTGTTTGTGTGTGTGCCGGATTACCACCATTAACGCATCCTTTTGGACTTTTCTACGTAACCTTACTATGCCCGCTGTGACATTCACGAGGATTATTGTGATTCTTGGACAATCGTGTGCCTGTGCTGGACTTGCAGGAAGACAAACGGAGTCGGAACGGTATACGTGCTGCCAAGTGTGCACGCCCAGAGCGCAGTGTGAACCGAGAGTGTGTCATTGTGTGGAAGTTTTGCTTGATTGATTTATTCATGATTTAATTTGCTTTTTGGTTCAATAGAAAAATCTGTGTACGTTATACTTTGTATTTTGTGGTGTGATTCGCCCGAGTGCGAGACCCCCATCCCCGAACGCCTCTGTGGCAGGGCCGGATCTGGGGGGGCGGGGGGGGGAAGGTCCTGGGTTCCGGACCCCCCCCCCCACCACCCCCTGGCCATCTGATGTACCTCTCAGAGAAAAAAATAAAGAAATATGTGGACTTTTTAAGCTCTTCCCCCAACTCCCTTAGTTTATTTGGTCTTCTAAAACTATTTCAAATTATGAACAACATCAATTTGTGATTCCCAGTTGCAAGGAAAGACCAAAAAATGACCTCACAAATGCAACATTTCCTCGGCTTCTGGGAGGTTTTGCCGCCCAGACCCCCCAAAGGGGCGTTTCCCCTGCACCCCACCGGGGCCTCAGCGGCCCCTGGACCCCTGCCTTCAGTTGGACCCCCCCCCCTCAAACGAACTTGGTCCGGCCCTGTGTGGGTAGAATTGTATACTTGTGTGAGTGACGTGAGTGTGTAGATGAGAATGTGAAAGTTGTTTTGGACCCAGACACACACAGCAGACTTCAACGCAACAGCTCCAGTATATTAGGTATTACTCTTAGCTAAGTTTCAGCCTGACAACGAAATTCGAGTGACACAGCTAATGGCTGTACTTGTTATTTCTCTATTAAAACAAATGTATCAAGATCTTCAGGCCCCCCAAAATAAATTGTCTGTTTCTAATAACATGGCTAAACAAAATAGGGTAGGTAGGTAGGGATTTTTTAATTTTTTTTGCCAGGATAGAATACTTGATAATAATTAAATGACACAAAGAGACAAGACTCGCTATAGATAGATTTATTAAAAAAAAAAACACAAATGTGACAAAGGATATAAAATGATTGTTTTACCTGGTCTGGAATCTTCAGTAGTAATTGCATAAAAAAGTCTGATATATCAATTATCATGTTAACTTTTTTTTAAATAGGTGCGTTAAATCCTGGTCGGTTTGTTTTTAATGGACTAAGCAATCAACCCTTGGACTGACAGAAAAGATGTACTGTATTTTAGAAATGTCCAGTTGCTTAAAATTGCTTATTTTTCTAATTGGAAGAGAATATGCACTCTTTTGTGTTCAAATGGGTAGGGGGGGGGGGGGGGGTAGTAAAAGGATCACAGTTCAAGATTGTGCGCAACAAGAGGTGTGTTTCTTTAAACTGTGATGAAGAGGGATAACTCAACTTGGTATCTAACACTATTTCTGAACACTGTAACCACTTTAGCACTTTTAATTTATTTTTTCTGTCTTCCAAACTTCTAATTCAGCTTCAAAAATGAGAGAAAAAAAGGTTTTTTTCTGAAGTCAACAACTAAATCACTATGTTGGATAGTCTATTTTGCTTCCCTATTTATCGTCTTAAGTTTTTGATCATCTGATTACTTTGCTTTTCTATTTGGAAGATAATATGCACTCTTTTCTGAAGAATGGGTAGGGGGTGGGGGTAGTAAAAGCATCACAGTTCAAGATTTTGCATGACAAGAGATGTGTTTCTTTTTACTGTGATAAAGAGGGATAACTCAACTTGGTATTTAACACTATTTCTAAACACTGTAACCACTTTAGCACTTTTAATTTATATTTTTCTGTCTTTCAAGCTTTAAATTCAGCTTATAAAATGAGTAAAAAGGTGTTTTGTTTCTGAATTCACCAGTTAAATCACTCTGTTGGATGATCTATTTTGCTTCCCTATTTCTGTTCTGAAGTTTTTGATCATCTGACTACCTTGCTTTCCTATTTGGAAGATAATATGCACTCTTTTCTGAAAAATGGGTAGGGGGTGGGGGTAGTAAAAGCATCAAAGTTCAAGATTTTGCGTGACAAGAGGTGTGTTTCTTTTAACTGTGATGAAGAGGGATAACTCAACTTGGTATCGAACACTATTTCTGAACACTGTAACCACTTTAGCACTTTTAATTTCTTTTTTTCTGTCTTCCAAGCTTTAAATTCAGCTTATAACATGAGTAAAAAAGGTTTTCTTTCTGAATTCACCAGTTAAATCACTCTGTTGGGTGTTCTTTTTTGCTTCCCTATTTCTGTTCTGAAGTTTTTTATCATCTGATTACCTTGCCTTTCTATTTGGAAGATAATATGCACTGTTTTCTGAAGAATGGGTAGGGGGTAGGGGTAGTAAAAGGATCACAGTTCAAGATTTTGCGTGACAAGAGGTGCATTTCTTTTAACTGTGATGAAGAGGGATAACTCAACTTGGTATCTAACATTATTTCTCAACACTGCAACCACTTTTGCACTTTTAATTTATATTTTTCTGTCTTCCAAGCTTTAAATTCAGCTTATAAAATGAGTAAAAAGGTGTTTTTTTTCTGAATTCACCAGTTAAATCACTGATGGTTGTTCTATTTTGCTTCCCTATTTCTGTTCTAAAGTTTTTGATCATCTGACTACCTTGGTTTCCTATTTTGAAGATAATATGCACTCTTTTCTGAAGAATGGGTAGGGGGTAGGGGTAGTAAAAGGATCACAGTTCAAGATTTTGCCTGACAAGAGGTGCGTTTCTTTTAACTGTGATGAAGAGGGATAACTCAACTTGGTATCTAACATTATTTCTCAACACTGTAACCACTTTAGCACTTTTAATTTATATTTTTCTGTCTTCCAAGCTTTAGATTAAGCTTATAAAATGAGTAAAAAAGTGTTTTTTTCTGAATTCACCAGTTAAATCACTATGTTGCATGTTCTATTTTGCTTCCCTATTTATGTTCTTAAGTTTTGATCATCTGACTACCTCGCTTGTCTATTTGGAAGATAATATGCACTCTTTTCTGAAAAATGAGTAGGGGGTGGGGGTAGTAAAAGCATCACAGTTCAAAATTTTGCGCGACAAGAGGTGTATTTCTTTTAAAATTGGTGAAGAGGGATAACTCAACTTGTTATTTAACACTATTTCTGAACACTGTAACCACTTTAACACTTATAGTTTATGTTTGACTGTGTTCCATGCTTCAAAATGGGTTTCAAAAATGGATACACAAGGGTTTTTTTCCAAATTCACCTGTAAAATCACTATGTTTGATGTTCTATTTTGCTTCCCTATTTCTCTTCTTCAGTTTGTGATCATCCGATTGTTTTTTTGTTAACATATGTGACACTCCACAACGAAATGAGTCGCATGTCATCGTGCGCGGTTCTGCGCTAGGCTTAATATAAGCCCGGGGAGTGTCTGGCAACAGTGTGAGGCTCACCTTAGTCACAGGCTTATAACTCAAACAGTTTTCGCTCTTTTCTAAAACGGTTTACATCACTGGATAGAGCATAAAAAACTCTTTAAGAAAATGTAAAAATATGCAAAGGTGACATGCGACTCATTCCGTGGTGGAGGGTCACATATTCACAATACAATATCACAAATTCTTCAGTAGGGTTTGCGTGAAAAAATCTCATACCTATGCTCAAACTTCAGTCGTTATCTCAAAATTTTGCGCGACAAGCTCTATTCATTTTGTTTTTTCCTGATAAACAAAACACTGAACTAACATAAAAACAAACCTTTAAAATCAATCAATCAATCAATATAAAACTGCCTAACCACTTTGAAATATGGCCTCAGGTGTGTTCTCCAGCCTTAATTGGAAATAAAACCCTAGCTCACCGTAAGTTGCCTGCAAACGCCTTTTCTGCTAGCTGAAGTCGCCTTTCTTGGAGGCTTAAAAATTTATTAATGACTTTGGTCATTACAAATCTGAAAATTGTAATTAAAATTATTTTTTTATAAAACGATCCAAAATTACGTTTATCTTATTTTTCATCATTTTCTGATTCCAAAAACATATAAATATGTTATATTCGGATTAAAAACAAGCTCTGAAAATTAAAAATTATGATTAAAATTAAATTTCCGAAATCGATTTAAAAACAATTTCATCTTATTCCTTGTCCGTTCCTGATTCCAAAAACATATATATATATGATATGTTTGGATTAAAAACACGTTCATAAAGTTAACAAGAATAGAGATATAGAAAAGCGTGCTATCCTCCTCAGTGCAACCGCTACCGCGCTTTTCTGGATTGTTAATTTCACTGCCTTTGCCACGAGCTGTGGACAGACGATGCTACGAGTGTACGGTCTTGCGGAAAAAATGCAATACGTTCAGTTTCATTCCGTGAGTTCGACTGAGCTTGACAAAATGTTGTATTTTCGCCTTACGCGACTTGTTTCTTCTTCTTCTTCTTCTTCTTCTTCTTCTTCTTCTTCTTCTTCTTCTTCTTCTTCTTCAGTTTTTTTTTTTTTTTTTTTTTTTTTTTTTTGGGGGGGGGGGGGGGGTAACGAAAATGTACATATGCGATATGCTATATAGCCGAATTTGTGATATATAGTGAAACGGGATATAATGCAGTTACCCATGTTCAACTATGGAACAGCGACAGAAGAAGCTTATGTCAAAAGTGTGTACCTTCTAGTGACAACTGTGTCACAGCTGTCCTCTGATTGGTTGCTAAGCTCCCAGTCCTCGTCTTCTCCTTCAACCACCACCTCATCCTCCTCATCCGACTCGCTGACTGGCCCAGAAACTTCTCCGCTACAGCGTGACTCCAAGGCTTATCCTGTGGATTATCAACTTTTTCGTTAACAGAACCCAGTCAGTCCGCTTTCAGACAGCTCTCTCTTCCCTTAGGTCCACCTCCATAGGCTCTCCACAGGGTACAGTTATCTCCCCTGTGTTGTTCACACTCTACACGAACGACTGCAGTGGCACTGACTCCACCCTTCTTATCAAATATTCAGATGATACAGCGCTAGAAGATCTCTCCAATAGTGACGCAACTTACTTTGCAGAAGTAGAACGTTTCAACGCCTGGTGTAAAGACAACTTTTTAGACCTAAATGTGACAAAGACCAAAGAACTTCTGATAGACTTTAGAAGAAACCCTGCCCCTGTCCCTGACCGGATGATTGATGGTGTGACTGTTGAGCGTGTGACTGAATATAAGTATCTTGGCACAGTTATCGATGATAAGCTGTCCTTCAATGCAAACACCACCCTCATACACAAAAAATGTCAGTCACGCATCTACTGCCTTCAGAAACTTAGGAAGTTGAATGTGAACCCTTCTATCCTTCAAACTTTCTACCGCTCTTTCATCGAGTCTGTCATCACTTTTGGTTTTGTGTCCTGGTATGGAGGTCTGAGTGTGAAGAACAGGAATGTCTTAGTGCGAATGGTGAATGTCAGTAGCAAGGTGATTGGCAGGCAGCAAGCAAGTGTGGAGTCCCTGTATGAAAAGCGTGTGGTGAGAAAGAGTAGGCGGATAGCTTCAGATAGGTCCCATGTCCTTGCCCACCTCTATGAACTCCTTCCCTCTGGCCGTAGACTTCGCACGCACAAAGCTAGGACACTCAGGCTGCAAAACAGCTTCATCCCCAAATCCATCACCCTTGGCAACATGTAAACACATCCACATACCCGACTCAGCCCCTCTTCTGCCAGTGCAATCAGTAGTAATGTACATGTATGTATTGGTTTTATGTACGTCCGTATATTTTCTGTGATATATTGTATATGATTTTTTTTGTTGCAATGATGTTTAGCCATAGTCCGTTATACGCGTAGGTTTGCGAGAATATGTAAGCGCAGTGCTTTAAAGATGTCCATGTGGGAATGTGTAAGTGGGCGTAGTCGAATGTCCATGTGGGAATGTGTAAGTGGAGCATATAAGAATGCCCATGTGTGAATGTGTAAGTGGAGCGTATAAGAATGTGTAAGTGGAGCGTGGTCGAATGTCCATGTGTGAATGGGTAAGTTGAGCGTATAAGAATGTCCATGTGTGCGATGTGTAAGTGAGACATGGATGTGTTCATGACTGAATGCGTAAGCACAATGCAAGCAATGGCCAGAAAGGTATATGGGAGGTGTGTTTATAACCTGCCCTGTTATATAGTGCTATATGTCTTATGTAAAAACAATGTCCTGTTTGTATTATTGTTATGTACCACGCCTGAAATTCTCTATGAGATAATAAAGTATTCTTATTCTTATTCTTATTCTTCCTCCATGACCTCGATCTGGTCTTCATCTATTTCTAGCGGTTGTTGGTTTCTTTTTGTCGGTACTTTAGTATCCGTCTGCTGGGAGAAGTCAACCTTTTTCCTCTGAACCGGAGGTACTTGGTGAGCCTGATCATCAGTTTGTGACCCTGTGAAACAGAACGAACACGATATCCTTTGAAACGTGTATGCTCAGAAAACATAGAAAGTGTGTGTGTGTGTGTGTGTGTGTGTGTGTGTGTGTGTGTGTGTGTGTGTGTGTGTGTGTGTGTGTGTGTGTGTGTGTGTGTGTGTGAATTTGAAAGCATGTTTGTTCTGATCTATACAGTACATTGACAATTGGGACACACGCTGAAAGTCGTATGTATCCATGCTTGACTTGTAACAAATAAGCTGGTTCTGCATGTCTCCGTCAATGCAGACAAATCACATGCACAATTCATACTGTTCTTGTCTATAGTAGCATGTTTCTACCTTTCAAAAACTAAGCGCTTAGATCTGTTATAAACAGTATATTGTAATTCTAGCAAACACTGTCATTGTCAAGAATTTATATTAGGAGTTTGCGATCGGATTTACTAAATTACTTCACACATATATTGTAGGTATGTTACAAAAAATTCAAAATCTTCATTTAACATTTTGATCTATATCACTTGAAAGAGCAGAAAATCAGCATTCCAATGGTATATATAACTTTGAGATTGGATAAGTGTAACCCGAGTTATGAATTTTTAAAGTAATAAAATTCGTAATAGAGGCAAAGAGGATAAATTGAAACCATTTTTGACATTTTTCAGCTAAAATTAACTGTAACTCACACATTTGTTTATCAATATTGTTCAATTTGGTATCAAAAGAAAGTTTCAGGGCTCTATTAAACAACTATTAAAAAAAAAATTTTTTTTTTTTTTTTTTTTTTAGTGAAACTGAGAGCAGACGAGCTTTACCGACCGCCATGTTGGATGTGAATACAACATGGGTGACAATCCGGGCGCAAAGCGGCGCATCCGTTAAAAGGTACTTCGCATCGCTTTATCGACTTGAAACTTTGGGAAACAGCAGGAAAATGGTCAAACTAACTGTTCAGAGGGGTCTCATAAGAGTTCAAAGGCTATAAATTGTTTTATAAAAGTACCTCTTGTGTGTCTTCTTCGCCCGATATTCTGGCCGGCGAGCTCGACAGTGTTGGACTCGCCATCTTCCTCAATCTTAAAGTCAAGAATGTGCTCTACATCATCGACAGGGTGCCCATGTGATGTAAATTTGGAAAAGAATAGAAAAGAGGACCCCAAAACTGAGCCAGTGTGAGTGATCAGAAAATGGGGGGCCATTTTCAATGACGTCAAAAATTGAGCTGCGTGCGCACTTTGTAACATACCTATATATTGTGTAATCTGTCCACAAAACTGACAACCTTTTACTCTTAGTCTGCCACGCCTTCCAGCCTCACCCCCCCCCCCACCCCCAAACTTGTTTGTGCCCCGCCCCCATTTTCCACAGCTCAGCTCAGGCCGTTATAAAACTGTTGCCTGTGGAGCTTCGACGTCCAGACACACTAATCTGCACCAATTCGTGTTTTTTAATGTGGATGCATGGTCAAAACATAAAAGCATCTAGGCTATTAACTTTAGAATCAAAGTACACTGACCTTCAACCTGCTTTGAACGGAAGGCACTGCCAAAGGGGACAAAAATCGTTTCGGGTGAAACCCCGACCTGTACTGTTGTAAGTTGTTGAAGTCAGTGTCCAGAAAATGGTCACTGCAGATGAAGGAGCGTTGTTGGCCTGACACTTTGAAATAATCACGTGTTTGCTTCACAAAACTCTCCCATTTACACATCAGACTTCGGTTTTTACTGGGAAACTTGTGGAATGACACACCTGTTGATATTACAGAGTTTTTGCAGTTTCCGACTGCACAATAACGAGGCATTCTTTACCAAGTGATAACTTTTCTGTATGAAAAAAAACCTGGCACAAAGAAAACAAACAGTGACGTCACAGTGTACCGACGTCACAGTGTACCCAAAATCACGTGACCACTACTTGACCCCAGGCGGCTTGTCTTGGTTAGCCCAGCTACAGTAAATCTTCAACTACAGCAACAACACATTTTTTTCCGATTTTTAAAATAATTTTCTTGACAAGTTTGTAACATTTGGCATTCGATATTCAAGTTTTTAGAGATACTTCAAAACCTTGGACTTTTCCTTTATAAGCTTTGAGTAAATGTTTTAACATAGACGGAGAATCGAGACGAGGGTGGTGGTGGTGGTGTGTGTGTGTGTTGAGCCGGGGTTGACTACTAGTATACATATTTATGAGTGTTAGTTTGCGTCTGACGTCATATAGCTCTAAGAAGGGAAATCTAGTGTTCAATCAGAACATATACCGTGCACGATGAAAGACACGAATGACAGTGGTAAAGAAAGTACAAGAGGCTATGTGTCGGCGGGCGATAACCGAAGCAGTTTTTTTCTCCCACTTATATTTCAATTCCACGCATTTCTTTTTACATTTAGTCAAGTTTTGACTAAATGTTTTAACATAGAGGGGGGAATCGAGACGAGGGTCGTGGTGTATGTGTGTGTGTGTCTGTCTGTCTGTGTGTGTGTGTAGAGCGATTCAGACTAAACTACTGGGCCGATCTTTATGAAATTTGACATGAGAGTTCCTGGGTATGATATCCCCGGACGTTTTTTTCATTTTTTCGATAAATACCTTTGATGACGTCATATCCGGCCTTTTGTAAAAGTTGAGGCGGCACTGTCACACCCTCATTTTTCAATCAAATTGATTGAAATTTTGGCAAAGCAATTTTCGACGAAGCCCGGGGTTTGGTATTGCATTTCAGCTTGGTGGCTTAAAAACTAATGAGTGAGTTTGGTCATTAAAAATCGGAAACTTGTAATTAAAATTATTTTTTATTAAACGATCCAAAAACAAGTTCATCTTATTCTTCGTCATTTTCTGATTCCAAAAACATATACATATGTTATATTTGGATTAAAAACAAGCTCTGAAAATTAAAAATATAAAAATTATGATCAAAATTAAATTTCCGAAATCGTTTTAAAAACTATTTCATCTTATTCCTTGTCGGTTCCTGATTCCAAAAAACATATAGATATGATATGTTTGGATTAAAAACACGCTCAGAAAGTTAAAACGAAGAGAGGTACAGTAAAGCGTTCTATGAAGCACGGCGCAATCGCTACCGCGCCAAACAGGCTCGCCACTTTCACTGCCTTTTGCACTTGCGGCGGACTACGTTCAGTTTCATTCTGTGAGTTCCACAGCTTGACTAAATGTAGTAATTTCGCCTTACGCGACTTGTTTCCCATTTCATGTGTCCAACGTCGGATGTTATTCTTTTATTTTTTTTATTCGGCATTATACAAATAAACAAAACCCGACTAAAACAGGTCAAATAAATACCGACACAATGTAATGGTTCTTGATGTACTGTTATCTCTATTGTTTTAATAAAAACATTTTTTTTTTTTAATCCACACAAATAGAAAATCTGGACACTTACCTGTTAGGCTTTGACGACAGGAACAGGTAAAAGACAGAGACAATGAGAAGATATGACCAGTAGTAGTTGACTGTTCCTCTTGTGATAGACGGGGACTTCTGGTAGAGAGACAGACATCGCTTTGCCTTTTAAAGATCACCGCTGACGTTACGTCATCAAGCTTTGTCACGCGCGGAGTCATGACATTTTAAGATTAATTGCGGCAGATATATCTAAATCAATTTTTTTGTTCAGTTTATTATATCACTGCCTTTTCTAGGGCAGACTAGAGACGGGGGGGGGGGGGGGGGGGGTATGTGGGTTAAAGTTGGAGAAAGTGATAGAAGGTGACAGAATAGTTCCTTTTCAGGAAACGATTGAAGAGTAAAGGCCTTGTCATATTTGCGTTATGCAGGGTGTCACACTTGTCTTACGCTTATGCAATCACCTCTGCGCATGAGCTTATACATGTCAAAATCATAAGCTTTGGGAGTCATTCTCCAAAACTGGTTAACATAAGTGGGAATATGGACCAAATATAAAGCTTGTTTGATTACACATTAACATGCTTCCATTTGAAACTTCGAGGACGTCATCGTGGATTGACGCCCGACCAAAGCTAATTGAAGCCCGACGGAGCGAAGCGTTTAATTTTATTTTTTCTAAGTAAAAAAGTATTTTTTTACAATCATGCTTACAAATAAACATTGGCACGTACGCAATCATAATGGTGAGACATGGGCTATGTTCAAGCAATCGGGGTCTGCATCTTCGCCGGTAGCAAAGGGCGTTACGAACGTACCCTTCCAAAATGTTAACTACACCTTTTTTTTTCGTGAATGACGTCATTATTCACGACAAATTGTGAAAAAACCTTCACGCATCTGTATGGCTGGGTGATTACCAAAGGGGCAAACGTGAAAATGTATGCTTTTATTCAGTTGAATTGATGCTAGCTTATAATGAAAACGGCCGTTACGAACGCATGATGTGTGACACAAAACACTCTCTGAGACATCAAATTCGTCCAAAGTGTGTCCTCGGTTGAATGAATGCATTTTCTGCATCTTCAAGCTGCACTTGTTGACGTGATCGCAACAGAATTAATGATTGTATAGAAATTCATATGGTTACAGAAGTCGGAATACTCTAAGTAAGCGTGACAACATTCGATGCGTACGTAACGCTGTTTTCAACTTTATTTGTGGGGGTCTCAAACACAAAGGACATAGCAACAATTGCACAGGAATGAACCTTTATCGTTTCACAAAGTGACTTTTCAACAAATCATCCAAAATCAACCTATCGTGTAAATGAACTGTAGCTTCCAATATGTACTGAGCCTGTTCCCATTTTTCTGACGCCATTTTAGTTGATTTACTGACATTTTTACACTATAATAAATATCAAAATACAAATATGTTCATTCATTTTGCTGTGGGTGCTTCTTCAAACATATCTTTATCCAGATAAACAGGGGGAAAGGTCTAACCACATTTGCTTCTGTGAAAATTTCATTTTAAATGACCGACCTAAGAATTCACCAGCTTTGGAGAATGACTCTTGGACCAGTTGAGTTCTATTTCTCTATGTAGATTTCATAACGCAGAGCAAATTGACTAATCAGGAGAGGCCAGGGGCCAGTTTCACAACACAGAAACACAGACGTCGACTGCCGCGGTTGAACCACAGGCGGAAGGTATCGTTCACTGGACCACTACTTTTATAGTCTTTATATGAAAGTAGTGGTCCAGTGAACGATACCTTCCGCCTGTGGTTGAACCAGTGACATACAGAAATCCAACACAATCAGGTTTCATGAAGGAGATGCCAGTCAACTGACTGTTCGTCTTTGCACGGGGAGTTGCCCGATTGCAGTGTTGCTCTCCTCCAGCACCATTGTCGGACAACCGCGTTAATCCGACAGAAAATGGGATTATCCGTAGAAGAATGCTCTCATTATGTTTGGATTCTGAAGCATATGTGGTGATCGTTTTTGGCTCACGTAAGTGTAGCCTATGCGATGCTAACTTTTGTCTGTCTGTGCGTGCGTGCGTGCGTGCGTGATAGAAACTTTAACATTTGACTTAACACCGAAATACTAATTTCACCTGGTTATTATCCAAGCAACATTTTCAAAGTATTGAAGCAATGATCAACATTTCGTCGGCAAGTGTGTAGTTAAAGTGTGTATCCACAGAAAACGGGTGGTGGGGGGTTTTGGGCGGGTAAAAGCAGGTGACTGGTTTGTGTCGTGTGTGGTATGTAGACCAGGTCAGGGGTCAAGATCAGGTCAGGTCGCGTGAAGGATTGTGGTATAGACTCACTTTCCAGTTCTCACCTCTGCATTCGCCGATTCGGGGAAGACGATTTCACATTGTTCGATTTCTTAGCTCAAGAAAAATAGATAAAGAAGATACCAAAGCCAAAGACAGTGTTAGTGTCTATATTGTGAAATTGAAATTGACACAAGGTATAACCGAGGGTATCGAAACCTTTTTCTTCTCTCCCATATTTTATTATGAAAAGAGAGTGAGAGAGAGAGAGAGAGAGAGAGAGGGGGGAGACAGACAGAGTAAGAAAGAGAAAGACAGTTAATACAGAGAGAGGGAGAGATGGAGAGTGCTTTTTTTAATGGTTGTTTGCTTTTAGTTCTTAATGCACTGTTTTGCCAATAGTTTTGCTGCAGTAAAAAAAGCAAATTCAATAACCGCTCTCTCTCTCTCTCTCTCTCTCTCGCTTCATTACACACACACACACACACACACACACACACACACACACACACACGCGCGCGCGCGCGCGCGCACTCGCATACGAAGACAGGGTATCGTACACACACACACACACACATTCACACACACAAACATATCCACACTCACACACACACACACACACACACACACACTCACACACACACACACACACACACAAACAGAAAAACACACATACACACATAGACACGAACACACAGACACAAAGCCGCCCTTGAACCTTTTATTATATGAACAAATAAAACTCAAAAGTCGATCGAAACCTGTTTCCATGTAACCAAAGTTCGGTGTGTGTTTGACGGCAAGCAGCGAGTTTGAAGAGGGACATGGCTCACCACTGAAGTTCGACTCTTAGTGCAGAACGAGGTGTGCGCAGGCTGACCAATACCTGTACAGGCTACGTCTGCCGCTGTGATATTCTGCCTTGAGACGCTGGATGCGAGTCTCCATCCTTCTGTACTTGAGACGACGGGCAGGCGGCGCTTCTCCCCTGGCCACAGCGTTGATTGCACCCCTGGACAGAACCTCTTCTTGACGAACTCTCGTCAGAAAATACCAGAAGTTGGGATGTCGCCGTCCCACAGTCGCGTTCCAGCGCCTGTTCCAGGCTGTAAAAGATTATTATATGAAGTCTTATATCGCGCGCGTATCTCCAGACTCGGACTCAAGGCGCAGGGATCTATTTATGCCGTGTGAGATGGAATTTTTTACACAATACATCACGCATTCACATCGACCAGCAGATCGCAGCCATTTCGGCGCATATCCTACTTTTCACGGCCTATTATTCCAAGTCACACGGGTATTTTGGTGGACATTTTTTTTATCTATGCCTCTACAATTTTGCCAGGAAAGACCCTTTTGTCAATCGTGGGATCTTTAACGTGCACAGAGAACAGATAACTAATGTAAGGACGAGATCAATGTTTGATATCATCGACACACAATTTCACGTTTTTGGTTGAACAGCTATGGATTATGTTGTTAAGTTGTTGAATGTACCAGAGCAATAAAATAATCACGTGTATGCATGTCGTTCATGTCGTTCGTGTCGATCGACGAGCACATCCACCTGACCCTGAGCACACTCTTTCTTGCGCCTTGCGGCAGACTATGCGGTCAGCGCCACCATTAAAAATACCACCCGCAAATTGTTTAACACTGAAAATGTGAAAAAGAAGATTCGATCTAGCACATGAGACAAGTGCGGGTTTCTTTTCTCGTCTAGAAGAGAGGAGCAAGTGCCGAGAGACAAAGGGTTAACGTATTATGTCCTTTTGACAATCTAGCAGTTCTGATGGTAATAGTTGCTAAAGTGAACCAATTTGTATCACTACAAGTGATCGTGATGAATTCTTATCTTGGGCAATACAATATGTCTGCATTGTGTATTTAAGTACACCTGTGCTCGTCATTATCTAACATCATACTGTCCGCTGCGTTTATCACATTTGCACGTGTCGTATCTATATATATACGACTTGTGTCTGTCTGTGTGTGTGTATGTGCGCGCCATGCACGGCCAAAGTTCTCGATGGATCTGCTTCAAATTTGGTGGGCTTATTCAGAGAGACCCCGGACACAACCTCATCGATGAGATATTTCAACAAGTGCTCTCAGCGCGCAGCGCTGAACCTATTTTGGTTCCACCTCAGCTACCCGGGCCCCCATACCGACACACCAAAGCCGCTAGACCACATCACAACGCCAAAGTTCTCGGTGGATCTTTTTCAAATTTGGACACCGTATTCAGCTACACCCCGGACACAATATCATCGATGAGATATTTCTCTTAGTATCAGTAGTTGTCTCTTCTAAGACGTTAGTATCAACAGTGGTATCTTCAGCAGACAAGGCGTCCTCAGCCATAACTACTCTGAATGCTGTCCAAGGATATCAGATGAGATCCATGCGTTAAATGACGTTGGGTACCCAAACCAATACACTAAATACTCTTTTTCCCCCTTACCAAGTAATTCTTTTAGTACTTTGTCAATACAATACATTTTTTTCTCTCCTACTTTTTGTAATTCTTCTTTGGGCGGGGATATAGCTCAGTTGGTAGCGCGCTGGATTTGTATTCAGTTGGCCGCTGTCAGCGTGAGTTCGATCCCAGGTTCGGCGGAAATTTATTTCAGAGTCAACTTTGTGTGCAGACTCTCTTCGGTGTCCGAACCCTCCGCCCGTGTACACTACATTGGGTGTGCACGTTAAAGATCCCACGATTGACAAAAGGGTCTTTCCTGGCAAAATTACTTAGGCACAGTTAATAATTGTCTACTTATACCCGTGTGACTTGGAATAATAGGCCGCGAAAGGTAAATATGCGCCGAAATGGCTGCAATCTACTGGCCGTATAAAATTTCATCTCACGCGGCATCACTGCAAAGCGCCTAGAACTGTACCCACGGAATATGCGCGATATAAGCCTCATTGATTGATTGATTGATTGTAATTCTTCTGCGTGATCGTCTTTCAGTTTATAGGTCACTGGAGTTGATTTCAACACACTGCTAACTGAAAATATTTTTTCTGGCCACGCAGGTAAATAACCTTTTTTAAAGAGTCGTCGTGTTTTACTTAGTCTTACACGATCACCAACCTGTAGCCTACCTTTGAGTTTTTTTCTTTGGGGGTTGTCCATACAAAACTAACCAAACTGTAACTTCGCCCGTTAGCGAGGCAAACTTTAACAGGTGCTGATTCTATACTTCTGTGAAACGAATGGTTATACCTTTTTTGTGTTGATGTCATCGCGCCCCTCGTAGTGAGATTGTATTTTTTTTTAAACGCTAAAAAGGGGCGTTCAAAAACTCTGTTCCCTTGTCAGTTTGCAATTTAAAAGGTTTGCGTCTCCGTGGTGCAATACTCGGGCGTGAGCAGCCTCTAACCTAACATTCTGTATGACTGCCTGTGGTACAATTCGTGTTCGGTGTAAATGTACCTTCGTCGCGATATAACCTTCGTGGTTGAAAACGACGTTAAACACCATTTGTTGTTGTAAATGTACCTGCGGTGTTTATAACACCTACATAAAACCAACAGGTAGCTATCTGAGTCTAGTTGTTAAAGCTTTTTATATTTTTGTACATCAGCTCTCATCTCTCCCGCCTCACCAGTCGAGCTAACTCCTCCACCCACCCCACACCATTTGTCTAGCACTAATCTAAGCATTAAACCCTAATCAACCCTCGGGGTAGGCAAACCACCTCCTATTAAACTTCTCTAACTGCTGGCCACCTCTGGTGGTTTTCTCGGCGAGGGGGCTCCGCAAAGAGTAGGGGTACCATTTTTATCGCCTTATCCTGACACCTCTGATAGTTATTAGCGCCATAAAAGAGAGAGGGCTCCACCAACCGCAGAGAAACCCATTTAATTGCACTAGACAGCAGTGTACGGCATCTAGATAAAACAGCGAACCTTCGTAACTAACCCACTGACTAGTGTTGGTGTTGTTGTTGTTATAATGACTGTTTTATTTAAAAAAATATTTTCTTCGTTGTTGATAGGCTATGTAAGAGGTAGGGTTATATGTGTGGTGAAAAAAAAATGTAAGTGCAAACACACACACACACATAGGTGGTTTTACAGTCATTTGGGGTCGGCTGTGTATCAAAATGCCATCTTGCTCAAAACACAGGCATTTGGGGTCTCTTTTGTTTTAAGTGTTAGAAAGTTTCTTAAAACTTCAATGAGCGTTAAATGCCATTTTAAAGTGTGAAAACTCATTTCAGGAGGTTATTACATAAAATGCAACCTCCAGCGTGATTTTTAGAAAAACAGACATTTGGGGACGATGTTTGCTGTACAGCAGTGAAATGGGGACGTATGTGTACACAAAGTGCAGAGCTAGAATTACGTTATCGGTGCTATGAATGTTTTAGGTGTTAGAAAGTTTGTTAAAACTTCAATGAGCGTTAAATGCCATTCTAAAGTGTCAAAACTCATTTCAGGAGGTTATTACATAAAATGCAACCTCCAGCGTGATTTTTTAGAAACAAACAGGTATTTGGGGACGATGTTTGCTGTACAGCAGTGAAATGGGGACGTCCAAAAGTGCAGAGCTCCCGCAGAGCTATATGAATGGTTTCATCACATACATGGCGCTAGGCGACATATGTTGTGAAAAATTTTACAAATCACGTTTTTGCGCCCGATATTTTCTTGTCATCTCCAAAGTCAAGGGACAAACACGAAATTCCTTGACTTTTGGGGTAGCGCGACTCTGTTAATTTTAAGAATTAAAAAAAAAAAAATTCATTACTAGGATGTCCCATCGTTGGGAAATTCCGGTCGCTTCCTCCGAGTGGAAAGCTAGCAGTGACAGAGTCGCACTACCCCAAGTCAAGGGATCTATTAGTCCTGTTTCGCCGTTATCCCAATTCGCCCCCATCCCATTTTGGCGACATTTCTCAGGCCAAGTGTCATTTTACCACCATATCATGTACCATTAGCTCCACATCCCATTTTGGCGCAATCCCGTTTCGCCGTTAGCCCATTTCGCCCCCATCCCATTTTTGCGACATTTTACAGGCCAAGTGTCATTTTACCACCATGTCATGTACCATTAGCTCCACGTCCCATTTTGACGCAATCCCGTTTGGCCGTTATCCCATTTTGCCCCCATCCCATTTTTGCGACATTTCATAGGTTATGTGTCATTTTACATGCCATTCTAAAGTGTCAAAACTCATTTCAGGAGGTTATTACATAAAATGCAACCTCCAGCGTGATTTTTTAGAAACAAACAGGTATTTGGGGACGATGTTTGCTGTACAGCAGTGAAATGGGGACGTCCAAAAGTGCAGAGCTCCCGCAGAGCTATATGAATGGTTTCATCACATACATGGCGCTAGGCGACATATGTTGTGAAAAATTTTACAAATCACGTTTTTGCGCCCGATATTTTCTTGTCATCTCCAAAGTCAAGGGACAAACACGAAATTCCTTGACTTTTGGGGTAGCGCGACTCTGTTAATTTTAAGAATTAAAAAAAATAAAAAAATTCATCACTAGGATGCCCCATCGTTGGGAAATTCCGGTCGCTTCCTCCGAGTGGAAAGCTAGCAGTGACAGAGTCGCACTACCCCAAGTCAAGGGATCTATTAGTCCTGTTTCGCCGTTATCCCAATTCGCCCCCATACCATTTTGGCGACATTTCTCAGGCCAAGTGTCATTTTACCACCATATCATGTACCATTAGCTCCACATCCCATTTTGGCGCAATCCCGTTTCGCCGTTAACCCATTTCGCCCCATCTCATTTTTGCGACATTTTACAGGCCAAGTGTCATTTTACCACCATGTCATGTACCATTAGCTCCACGTCCCATTTTGGCGCAATCCCGTTTGGCCGTTAGCCCATTTCGCCCCCATCCCATTTTTGCGACATTTTACAGGCCAAGTGTCATTTTACCACCATGTCATGTACCATTAGCTCCACGTCCCATTTTGGCGCAATCCCGTTTGGCCGTTATCCCATTTTGCCCCCATCCCATTTTTGCGACATTTCATAGGCCATGTGTCATTTTACATGCCATTCTAAAGTGTCAAAACTCATTTCAGGAGGTTATTACATAAAATGCAACCTCCAGCGTGATTTTTTAGAAACAAACAGGTATTTGGGGACGATGTTTGCTGTACAGCAGTGAAATGGAGACGTCCAAAAGTGCAGAGCTCCCGCAGAGCTATATGAATGGTTTCATCACATACATGGCGCTAGGCGACATATGTTGTGAAAAATTTTACAAATCACGTTTTTGCGCCCGATATTTTCTTGTCATCTCCAAAGTCAAGGGACAAACACGAAATTCCTTGACTTTTGGGGTAGCGCGACTCTGTTAATTTTAGGAATTAAAAAAAAAAAATTCATTACTAGGATGTCCCATCGTTGGGAAATTCCGGTCGCTTCCTCCGAGTGGAAAGCTAGCAGTGACAGAGTCGCACTACCCCAAGTCAAGGGATCTATTAGTCCTGTTTCGCCGTTATCCCAATTCGCCCCCATCCCATTTTGGCGACATTTCTCAGGCCTAGTGTCATTTTACCACCATATCATGTACCAATAGCCCCACATCCCATTTTGGCGCAATCCCGTTTGGCCGTTAGCCCATTTCGCCCCCATCCCATTTTTGCGACATTTTACAGGCCAAGTGTCATTTTACCACCATGTCATGTACCATTAGCTCCACTTCCCATTTTGGCGCAATCCCGTTTCGCCGTTATCCCATTTTGCCCCCATCCCATTTTTGCGACATTTTATAGGCCATGTGTCATTTTACCACCGTGTCAAACCACTAGCGCCACATTCCATTTTGTCGCCATGCCGTTTTGCCGTCATCCCATTTTGCCGCCATCTCTATTTCGCGACATTTTGGATTGTGGCAAAAATGGAATTTGGCGTAAACGGAATGTCTTCCTAGTTGAATAACGCAGTATAGTAGTATAGTGAGGCTTGGCAAGAAGAATAAATAAAAAATGTGATGGCGGCCAAATGGGATGGTGTCAAAATGGGATGACGTGCTATTGTTATGACACGGTAGTAAAATGACGCTTGGCTTGTGAAATGTCGCGACAATGGGATGGGGGATAAATGGAATACAGGGAAACGGCATGGCGGCCAAATGGGATATGGTGTCAAAATGGGATGTCGCGCTATTGTTATGACATGTTAGTAAAATGCCCTGTCACGTAGTCTCAATCCAAATTGGAAATCCATAGCATCATCATTATAATCATCCTCATCTCATTAATCATCCAAAATTATAAATTTTATAAAATGACGCTTGGCTTGTGAAATGTCGCGAAAATGGGATGGGGAAAAAAATGGGACGGCGGCAAAATGGGATTGCACCAAAATGGGATGTGGATCAGCCACTAGATTTCCAATTTTAAAGTCTTAGGTATGACCCGGTGTGACGTTTTCATCTTTCGCCGTGTTGATATTTCGATTTTCGGCCTCGTTGATCTAGTATAAACTCTACACTGAACAAAAAAAACACCCTTCGATAGTACTGATGAGCGACCTTGTGTACCTTACATTCATGGGGCCAAATTTGTCCAACCAATTATTTTATTTAACTTAGAAATTTGATTCATCCTAAAATGTTTCCCTTCTTACTCAAGGGACGTAACCACTCGGTACACGTTTTCGAAGAATTCGATTTTGGGAGTGAAATCTATTTAATTTCACAACCAATTTTTTTCACATGCAAGAAACTGACATGCTTTTCGTCCATAAATAATTTCTCTTCTTAATTTTACCAGGAAACAACATTTCGGTCTCGAGTAAATATCGAGGGGGAAATATGTACACAGGCAAAAGATGAAATCGTGACACCGGCCGAGGTTCAAACCCACGACCTCCCGATCACGGGGCGGACGCCTTACCACTAAGCTAATCGTGCCGGTTTACCCTTGAGTGACAGACGGACAGACAAAAGAATATACAGACAGACCGTAATTAACACAAACACACACACTCAGCAGAGCAAAGCGGTATAACACACAAACTCAGCAGAGCAAGGCAGTATTACACACACAGACTCTGCAGAGCAACTAAGTCGGTGACACACAGACACAGTTATTTGGGGACGATGTTTGCTGTACAGCAGTGAAATGGGGACGTCCAAAAACCGATAGCTCTGCGCTGTGCTATGAATGGTTTCATCAGTTACATATGGCGCTAGGCGACATAAGAGTATTTCCAATCCAGTCAGTAGCTAGCATTCACGACCCTGACAACGGATGGTTTGAGTCTGATTTATGAGAATGAGAATGAGGGAGAGAGAGTTGTATTAAATTGAATTGAATTAAATTGAATTGAATTTATCTTTCTCTTAACACTGTAACAGAACAAGAAATGCTAAAATGTTTTTTTTCCATCCCGCCCTCGCCCATTGAGTTGAAATAGAAGTTAACCACATTATGTTTGAAAATGTTCCAGTGCTTTATGTACAATAATGTTTCAATACAATCATAGTGTATTAACATTTTACCAGTATCAGCTGCAAAATAGAAGTAGTGCTTTACAAGTTTCGAAAGAGAAACAGCATGTAATGATACGTAAATGGTGTACAGCAGTGAATTGGGGACTGTTTCCCAAACAGCAGTCAGATGGGGTCTGGTTGTTGTACAGCAGTCATTTGGAGGCACAAGCTAAAACTGCTTCAGAGATGTGTGTTTTTCATTGGCTTTGATCTCCGCTGAGAGGGAGAGAGTCAGAAAGAGCGACATAGACAGATAGACAGAGACAGAGAGACAGACCGAGACAACAAAGGAGAGGTTAAGGACACCCCCTTACCCTTGAGTGACAGACGGACAGACAAAAGAATATACAGACAGACAGACCGTAATTAACACAAACACACTCAGCAGAGCAAAGCGGTATAACACAAACTCTGCAGCAAGGCAGTATTACACACACACACACACACACACACTCTGCAGAGCAACTAAGTCGGTGACACACAGACACAGGTATTTGGGGACGATGTTTGCTGTACAGCAGTGAAATGGGGACGTCCAAAAACCTGTGCTTGTTTGTTTGTTTGTTTGCTTCACGCCCAGCCGACCACGAAGGGCCATATCAGGGCGGTGCTGCTTTGACATATAACGTGCGCCACACACAAGACAGAAGTCGCAGCACAGGCTTCATGTCTTACCCAGTCACATTATTCTGACACCGGACCAACCAGTCCTAGCACTAACCCCATAATGCCAGACGCCAGGCGGAGCAGCCACTAGATTGCCAATTTTAAAGTCTTAGGTATGACCCGGCCGGGTTTCGAACCCACGACCTCCCGATCACGGGGCGGACGCCTTACCACTAGGCCACCGTGCCGGTATGGTTTGAGTCCTATTTATGAGAACGAGAATGAGGGAGAGATGATTGTATTGAATTGAATTGAATTAAATTGAATTGAATTGATCTTTATCTTAACACTGTAACAGAATAGGAAATGCTAAACTACTTTTTTTTCATCCCGCCCTCGCTCATTGAGGTGAAATAGAAGTTAACCACATTATGTTTGAAAATGTTTCCAGTGCATTATGTACAATAATGTTTTAATACAATCATAGAGTATTAACGTTTTACCAGTATCAGCTGCAAAATATAGTAGTAGTGCTTTACGAGTTTTGCAAGAGAAGCAGCATGTAATGATACGTAAATGTGATACAACAGCGATCAAAGTTCAAGTCTGAAGGTAGGCTCTGAGAAGTGTAACCAGTGCATGCAAATCCTTGGCGATATGATTTATCTCAATAAGGTACAGTGTTCGTCGCACATCCGCAGGCTCCTCAATAAATGCCAGTCGTTCTGATTCATCATAACTCATGTCTGCTTTGTCCCTGAATAACGTCCAGTACAATGTTTCAGCTTTGGTACAATCGTAGGTGAACATGAAGTCATCTGATTTTGCAAGCAGCTGTTTGGATGAAGCATTGTACACCATTCTAATCACTTTCTTTCGTGTTCTGGGGTTCGTAGTAATTTCTAAAGCAAGTGCTTTTACTTCCCCTAGACTGTACTCCCTTTCCAAAGCATCCTTTTCAGCTTTAGTCAACTGCTTTTCCACTGGTTCCTCTGTATCACTCTCTGACGTAAAATATCTGTCCTTGTCACTGTCAGTGGCCACGCATGTGGAGTCAACGGATTGCTGCAAGGCAGGTTCCGTCAGCTTGGATGGAATGTGGCTCCGTGATTCACGTGCTTCAATGTTCACAACACAGCTTGCCTCGCTGTCAATGCGTTCGCCGGCGTGTAGTCTCATTTTCTGTTTGTGCCTAACGTCGGGAACTTTGTCGTACGTGTTTGTGTGAATTATGCCTGATGTTGTGCTGGCATGATTTCGCAGATGATCGATCAGCTGTATCAACAGAAGAAACGCATACCTCTTTGCTGTTAAATTGTTGGGATCATTGTCTGTCACGTCTGAGCTGCGAAGGGGTTTTGTTTACGTTGCGTTGACTAGCTCGGCAAATGGCGGCCTGTTGGTTCTCTGTGCTGAGCAGTTGAAGTGTGACTGTGGCTCCTTCTCATTCTCCGGTGACTTTCCAGTACTTGACATAGTGGTCAGCTGGCAGGCCTGTCAAGGTAGCTTCCACAGCAGTTGGTAGTCCAACGACAGGCATTTTCTTCACTTGTTCAAGTAAATTGCTGGAGCGAAAAATGTGTGCTGCCGGAGGGACAGATAGAGAGAGAGAGAGAGAGAGAGAGAGAGAGAAAGAGAGAGAGAGAGAGAGACAATGACAATGACAATTCTTTATTTAACGAGGGTAGTAGATTAAGCAGTGGTCTGCTTTTTTACATCCAGCCCTCGCCCTAAAGAGGGACTAACTAAAAAAATGAAATAAAAAATACAAGATAAAAATTAGAAAATAGATAACTAAAATTCTACATTTTAACAGATAACTAAAGTGAAAACACATTATACATATGTACACAAAATGCATTACATTGAGGTAAATTGCGAGTTGATTGATGTGAATTAAGTGGTATAGTGCAGCTTGCACTTTCTCAACATCATGCTCTAATCCATACATTACATTTTTAAAGAAAATCAATCAAACAAGCAAGACATTGCCAAGATCATCACACATCTAAATACATGTAGTGGTTGGTTTGTAAGTCCCTTCATTCGAAAAGGGTTTGTGTACATTATACCAATAAAGAGGAGAGGGGCATGTTTAATACAAAAATTGTATTTGTAATTGTAGAGAGAGAGAGAGAGAGAGTGAGAGTTGGGGTAATTAAATAAGAGAGAAAGACAGAGACAGAGTGAGAGAGACGGACAAACAGACGGACAGACATACGGACAGACAGTAACCTGCGAGAGAGAGGAAGACAGACAGATAGGCACACAGTCAAAAACCGGAGAAAAAAAAATCATAGAAAGAGATAGAGATAAAAGACACAATTGCAACAGCTCTGCAGATTTCTTTCCTACGTGTTTGTTTAAAACAAATCTGACAGAGAAAGGAGAACAAAACAGAGAGAGAGTAGGAAAGAGAAAGTGTGTAAGAGAGAGAGAGAGAGAGAGAGAGAGAGAGAGAGAGAGAGAGAGAGAGAGGGGGGGGGGGGCGAGAGAGAGAACGGGAGAGAGAGATGACGATGATGATTTAACGTTGTTATACAATGAATAGGGTTAGAGGCTATCACGCAGCAAACTCTCCAAGAGAGGGAAATAAAGAGATATATCATCATCATCATCATCATCATCATCATCATCATCATCATCATCATCATCATCATCATCGACATCGGCATCGGTATTGGGATCAGCATCGTCACCTACATGTGTCTTTTCATGTTGTTTTTTTGTTTGTCGGCTTGTCTAGTCTGTCTGTCTCTGTCTCAGTCTCTGTGTCTGTCTGTCTGTCTGTCTGTCTGTCTGTCTGTCTGTCTGTCACGGGCTTGGGGTCTCTGTTTAATTTCGTCTGTTTTCCGTTGTTGCATCTTATTTGCATAACCATCTTCGATAATCATTTGGTCGAAATTTGCCAGGAATAAACCATCATTTGTAATACATTATGCTGACTGTAAGAGAGAGAGAGAGAGAGAGAGAGAGAGAGAGAGAGAGAGAGAGAGAGAGAGAGAGAGAGAGAGAGAGAGAGATGGCGAGAGAGAGATGGGGAGAGAGAGAAGGGGGGAGAGAGAGAGAGAGAGAGAGATGGCGAGAGAGAGATGGGGAGAGAGAGAAGGGGGGAGAGAGAGAGAGAGAGAGAGAGAGATGAAGAGAGCGAAAAAGAGAGAGAGATGGCGAGAGAGAGATGGGGAGAGAGAGAAGGGGAGAGAGAGAGAGAGAGAGAGAGAGAGAGAGACAGACAGACAAACAAACAAACAGACAGACAGACACACAGACACGCAGACAGACACCAAAGGTTGAGAATAGAGAGAAAACAAGAAAAGTGTGAAGCAGCCGTGCATATTTCTTTTTTGCATAATCCGTGAAAGTAACCTAAGAGAGAGAGAAGAACAGGCAGACAGGCAGGGATGTGTGTGTGTGTGTGTGTGTGTGTGTCTGTGTGTGTGTGTAGAGTGATTCAGACTAAACTACTGTACCGATCTTTGTGAAATTTGACAGGAGAGTTCCTGGGTATGATATCCCCGAACGTTTTTTTCATTTTTTTGATAAATGTCTTTGATGACGTCATATCCGGTTTTTCGTGAAAGTTGAGGCGGCACTGTCACGCCCTCATTTTTCAACCAAATTGGTTGAAATTTTGGTCAAGTAATGTTCGACAAAGCCCGGACTTCGGTATTACATTTCAGCTTGGTGGCTTAATTAAATTAAAAATTAATTAATGACTTTGGTCATTAAAAATCAGAAAAATGTAAAAAAAACAAAAAATTATAAAACGATCCACATTTACGTTCATCTTATTCTCCATTATTTGCTGATTCCAAAAACATATCAATATGTTATATTTGGATTAAAAACAAGCTCTGAAAATTAAAAATATAAAAATTAGTATCAAAATTAAATTGTCCAAATCAATTTAAAAACACTTTCATCTTATTCCTTATCGGTTCTTGATTCCAAAAACGTATAGATATGATATGTTTGGATTAAAAACACGCTCACAAAGTTAAAACGAATAGAGGTACAGAAAAGCGTGCTATCCTTCTCAGCGCAACTACTACCCCGCTCTTCTTGTCAATTTCACTGCCTTTGCCGTGAGCGGTGGCTGGCGATGCTACGAGTATACGGTCTTGCTGCGTTGCATTGCGTTCAGTTTCATTCTGTGAGTTCGACAGCTACTTGACTAAATGTTGTATTTTCGCCTTACGCGACTTGTTTTTGTTTTGTTTTAATAAACTGAGAGAGTAAGAAAAAGACAAAAAGAGAGACAGAGCTAGAAATACAGAGAGACAGACAGAGAGACGGACCGACCGACAGAATTAGTGCGAGATAGAGATAGAGAGACACACAAACAGGGACAGACAGACAGAGACCGACATTTTGAGAAGAATGAAGAGAAAACCAGCAGTATTATATGCATAGTCTTAAGCTGTGTTTCCATATCGCGACGCGATGGCAGCACGATAGTTGCGGCGAGGTGGCGGCAGCGTCAAAACCGATCGCAACAGTAATATCAAAGAACGCATGTTTCCATATGTGCGATGCGACGGATGCTTCATCTGGGGATTTAATCAAGTTTGAGTGAATCTTTCTTGAAGGTTTTTCTTTGTATTAATAAATTATGAGTAATCTAAGCTTAATTAGTTTGGACAACATTTTGGATGAAATTATTGCTGCTGCAGGAACATTGAATTGGCAAGTCTGTAACAGTAATCGTCTCTCTGACCCCCCCCCCCCCCCCCTTGCTTGCTGAAAAATAAAATTAACTCTCTTCCCGTCCTCTGTCACATCCTCTGATTCTTTTGCTGTATCTTTTCCTCTTTTTTTGGTAAAAATTGTATCTTGTCTGTCTTACATTTATAACAAGGGGATAAGCGATTCTCTGACCTTGACATAACGTGAAATAATAATTCCTATCTAGATGTACATATTTATAACCACATTTAATATAAGCTTAGCTTATTGTGTGGTTACAAATGTTTATATCGCATATATATGCAAGTTATCCAAAGAATGAAATTGTTTTGAGACCTATAGCACCGTTAGTTTGTCAGAACAGGAGGTGGTCCATATCAGGCAGTTGTCCATGTTAGGCTATTTTCCCTTACGACCAGGGTGTGCTTATTGCGTGTCTTATGAGAAACAGACCGCGTGCAGAAACACACACACACTATGATGTGTTGTCGTATTATTTTTGCTTTGGTCAATCGTAGGACCCTATTCTGAGGTCTCAATATTTTCCCACGGTCTTCCCAACGCATGCGATGTCACTTTCCATTGAGCGTTTTTGCCACCATTTGGCAAGGAGTTATCAGCTGAGATAAAACGACTGTAAGTAGAACGCGAAAATCACACCTGGACTCGATCCGACCGACTGGTTCTTGTATACGCAAGAGCACTTGATAGTCTCTGCCGCGGATCATAAAATCGTATAATCTGCTGATTTTCGCATCCCGAATCTACTCAGCTTCGTCCCAATAGGCCCACTTAAAACATCACACGCGGAATTTAAATTAGCTAAGATGGACAACTGGACACCACATGTGAGAACCACGCACCAAGACATTGTCAGCATTGAGAGAATGTTTTCACGGAATTGTTTCACGATTCTGTGACACTGTTATATTGCGGGGTTATGATATTTTCTTCGTTTCTGATTTGAATTCATGTAAATGAAATCAAGTTAAAATTAAACACTATTGTTTTTTTAGAAACCAATGCGGACCCTGAAAGAAATAACGTTTCACTCAGATAAATTTTATCCAGCCTGTCACGTTTTTCATTTATACATTTTGACAGAAAAAAGAAAATAACAAAAGAAAAATTAACACATCTGTGTGGGATTAAAATCAAACGTCGATTTGTGTTACTAAAGTTACTGACCACCATGTGCATGCGAACATTTGCTGCTCCCCCCCCCCCCCTCCACATCGTAATCGTATCGGCTCTGTCTCATTTTGCCCACCACCCCTCCACCTCTCCCCAGGACCCCCCCCCCCCCCACCTTCCTTTTCAGTAAATAGCCCTTCAGTCGGAGCGGCAGTTGTCGCCACGCATCAGACTTTTTTTGAATAATTATGTGCGGTTTTTAGTATCTCCTTTACAAAGCTGATCTGATAATTAACTATCTTTTTTTTTGCAAGCAAACGACAAATTCGCCTCAAAAAATGTTATTGACAGTGCATATAGAAAAGGTAGCAAAAAAACTTGCGGGGACAAAGTGGGCGAGGGAGAGCCTGGGTGGTCAAACGGGGGCCGTGCCATGCCATATGTCACCTGCTGGTTAAACGAAAGGTTTAAAGGAACAGATATCGCACACAATATTTTGATCTTTTGATCAGTCAACCATCAATTTTGTACATCAACCCCAACAGTGTTGTTGTCCAAAAATAAAAGAATTGCATTCTGTCCTCAAACTGAACGGTAGTTCAAAGTTAAAGGGATATTGACCAAAGTGCTTTTGAGGAACAATAAAACACTCTCCCCAAAATAAAGACGCAAAAAAACACCCCACACAAATAAATAAATAAAGAAAGAAGCAAAACAGATTTACAAGGAAATTAATTATGTTCATGGTATGCTAGCGCTGTTTTTATTTTATTGTATAATAAGCATGCTGATACCGGGATGCAGTATACGTTAAATGTAAATGATATAATGCTGACTATCTAAATGTGAATCAAAAAACAAGAAAGGTAGGTTTTTTAATTTTTTTTAATTTAAATGTGAACCAGAAAAGATGCATTTCTTTTAAATTGATGGCGCCGTCAAAAACAAAAACTAAATTCTTGGTTACAAAATCAAATGAATCTTAGTAGTCGATAGTTTAGTACTATTTGTCACTTTATTAGAGGTGGTTTGACTGAGTTGCCGACTTCTCCGCTTTAATTCCTTTTCAGTTTTATCTGTACACTCTTTGTTTTCATGCGATACGTGTAACACTTTTCCCGACCTCGCACATGATGGACAGCATTCATTGGAGCGATATGTTTTCACCGGGTTTTCGCAAAATTGTATTTCATGCCACGCTATTATCGATTACCTCAAATTAAAAAAGAAACAAAGAAAAACTCCGGACAAGCGCACAAGGTAGAACCAGCGGTCAGTGCATGGGACTGCAAAAGTGCACGTGTGCGTATGCGTGTGAATACATTTTTTTTAAACTAGTTAGTGTCAATATCGATCGAATGTCATTTCGATCACGTTTCAGTTTAGCGGACAAGCGTAATCGGATTCAACATACGCATACACACTCACATAGTCGGAAGAGTCGTCGAACAGGGAAAAAAATGACAAAGTAAAATATTGTAAATTGAAAAATGTTTGTGTAATTTTGCGATGAGACAGAGACAATCTGGGAAGGAAGTTTATACCCAAGTAATACTATCGAACGGGTTAGTCCGTAAGCTGCGGACAAATATTCTTACTCAAAGAGAAAAATGAAACAGGATTTTTTCAGTAAATGTAAGCTTACAGGGCTGCCGATGGGGAAAGACTGAACCACCTAAACAAATAGCAGTTCACATCGGTTGATGATTCTTCAGTCCCACAGAACTTCGGTCCATTAGGAAGTAGCCCTGTTGATTTGCTAGATTAACATCACATCGCTACCCGAACCGATTTTTATTGAAAATAAACACTTTTTTAAGCTCAGATATAATTTATCTGTAAGTTACATCACGTCTACAGTCGTTGACATAATCTAAAAACTCTATCAAATTACTCCGCCAAAGTTCCGACAAACTTACTACACATATATGCGTCGTCTGCATGTGTTGCGCGCGCAGTCCGGGGCGTGGCTTATTAAAAAAAAACTAAAAAAAACCCGTATTAGTCTTTTTTTTTTTAAGAGTTAAATTCAGATAGCACTTCATTTGGACAGCCTTGAGAAAACGGCCGTACAATACGTGTATATCTTCTTTTATCGAGAAGGAGATTAACAGCGGTGGGGTTTCAGTCATGCTTTCTGACGCCAGCTTCAATTTCAGATAATGTTAGGAGATTTCAAAATGCAAGGGGGTGGGGGTATAGAGTGGGGGGGGGGGGGGTATTTTCTCTGAATCGTTTATAAGGAAGGAATGTGTTTTTTAGACCCCAATCGTCAATGTTGAAGGTCCAGTATTAAAACTTGCCCAGTGTCTGACAAAATTAGACTCAGTTTAAAATTACCCTTGACAATTTGTGCGTGAGACAGACTGATTGCCGAACGGAAAATGGAATCACTCATGTGGCGCAGTGAAGTGTAGCCAAGTACCTGCTATGTCCTTCAGCAGAAGTGGCGGAGTGCCTGTCATCTGTTTCTCATTTAGTGGCCTCACAGTGGCCGAAGATTGGATTTGATGTGACTTTTAGTACACACTTGTGAGCGTGATCTGGTAATTTCCCTTCGCTTGCGTCTGACTTTCCCGTCTTAAGCTAACATACGAGAACAAACATAATATGCAAAATTGCAAGGATCGACCTCCTTGCATGAAAAGTCAACAACACTTTGTTATTTTCTCATTGTATAGAAACCTAAAATGTGACAGCAGCCCACAGGGTTATCTGTGTTCGTACACGCCGAAGTCTGTTCACTCGAAATCGTTCTGACAATTATGTTTTATGTTCAATGATATGTTTAAATTCAAATTCCAACGACAAAAAAAAAGAGAGATAGAGAGAGAGAGAGAGAGAGAGAGAGAGAGAGACAGACAGACAGACAGACAGACAGACAGAGAGAGAGAGAGAGACAGACAGACAGACAGACAGACAGACAGACAGACAGACAGACAGACAGACACAGACAGACACAGACAGAGAGAGACAGAATCAAATGTAAAGCGAACTGTTTAAACCTGTTGCGATAATTAATGTACAGTTCTGTACAAATAAACTGTACTCTTAGTGCCCGACCCGACTCCCCAAACCTACGTCGCGGTTATCTGACGCTCTCTCTACGTCGTGCCTCTGCGTGCCTCCATTACAGAGAAATGGAAGGTGAAAATCTTTGTGTCAGTTTGACTCTTGATTTTAAACAAGTCGCGTAAGGCGAAAATACAACATTTAGTCAAGCTGTCGAACTCACAGAATGAAACTGAACGCTATGCAATTTTTCAGCAAGACCGTATACTCGTAGCATCGTCAGTCCACCGCTCATGGCAAAGGCACTGAAATTGACAAGAAGAGCGGGGTAGTAGTTGCGCTGAGAAGGATAGCACGCTTTTCTGTACCTCTCTTCGTTTTAACTTTCTGAGCGTGTTTTTAATCCAAACATATCATATCTATATGTTTTTGGAATCAGGAACCGACAAGGAATAAGATGAAAGTGTTTTTAAATTGATTTCGAAAATTTAATTTTGATCATAATTTTTGTAATTTTAATTTTCAGAGCTTGTTTTTAATCCAAATATAACATATTTATATGTTTTTTTAATCAGAAAATGATGAAGAATCAGATGAACGTAAATTTGAATCGTTTTATAAAAAAAAATAGGCCTATTTTTTTTTACAATTTTCAGATTTTTAATGACCAAAGTCATTAATTAATTTTTAAGCCACAAAGCTGAAATGCAATACCGAAGTCCGGGCTGTAAAAGTTGTTTCAATTTGTTTCCATTTAAAACGTCCGCTACTGGCACCTCAGTCGGACCATACATAACACTCTGAGAAGTAACCAAAGTGTTTTCTTTTAAAGTAATTTGTAACTCTCCGCTCCGCACGCCAACCAAAACAATTCCTGGGAGACGCCTACATCGTTCGGAAAAAAAACCCACAAAAAACTGTTCCGAGCCAGGACTGAACTAGAAAGGGTTTCCATGACCACGGACGTAGCTTTGTGCCGAGGCTGATCACGTGGTCAGGTTGACCAATGGCAACGCGACCCTTTTACGGCCTCTCTATTGTCCAATGTGTGTACTCTATGACCCCTTGAAAACTTCAGCGATTGGTGTGAAGTGTACTCTTTAGAGAGGATGAGTTCAGCGGTTAATTGCTTTTAACATACTTACCTGAACAGGTTATAGGCCATTATCTCGAGATGCCTTGCTTTCGGCAACAGTTCTTTGAATCCCTCCCTCCCTCTCTCCATCTTCTCTCTACCAGTCTGTTTCTCTCTTTGTTTCTCTCTCTTTTTCACACTTTTCAACCATTAACTATTCATATTCATTTGCATAATGTAGAGCAGTCCCTAATTGGGCGACAGTTGGCTGTTAAAAGGAAAACACATAAAACAAACCAAAAAAGAACACTTTTGTAAGCTTACTACATTACTTTTGAAAAAAACCATCATTGGGTTCATTTCGCGTCATTTTGCTTTCGTCAACAGGAAAGTTTTTGTAATGCCTCTCTCCACCTCCCCATATGCTCCCCTCCCCCATTTCTGTCTCTGTTTTTTACATTTAGTCAAGTTTTGACTAAATGTTTTAACGTAGAGGGGGAATCGAGACGAGGGTCGTGGTGTATGTGCGTGCGTGCGTGTGTGCGTGTGTGTGTGTGTCTGTGTGTGTGTGTAGAGCGATTCAGACTAAACTACTGGACCGATCTTTATGAAATTTGACATGAGAGTTCCTGGGTAGGAAATCCCCAGACTTTTTTTTCCATTTTTTTGATAAATGTCTTTTATGACGTCATATCCGGCTTTTCGTGAAAGTTGAGGCGGCACTGTCACGCTCTCATTTTTCAACCAAATTGGTTGAAATTTTGGTCAAGTAATCTTTGACAAAGCCCGGACTTCGGTATTGCATTTCAGCTTGGTGGCTTAAAAATTAATTAATGACTTTGGTCATTAAAAATCTGAAAATTGTAAAAAAAAAATAAAAATTTATAAAACGATCCACATTTACGTTCATCTTATTTTCCATCACTTTCTGATTCCAAAAACATATAAATATGTTATATTTGGATTAAAAAAAGCTCTGAAAATTAAATATATAAAAATTATTATCAAAATTAAGTTGTCCAAATCAATGTAAAAACACTTTCACCTTATTCCTTGTCGGTTCCTGATTCCAAAAACATATAGATATGATATGTTTGGATTAAAAACACGCTCAGAAAGTTAAAACAAAAAGAGGTACAGAAAAGCGTGCTATCCTTCTTAGCGCAACTACTACCCCGCTCTTCTTGTCAATTTCACTGACTTTGCCATGAGCGGTGGACTGACGATGCTACGAGTATACGGTCTTGCTGAAAAATGGCATTGCGTTCAGTTTCATTCTGTGAGTTCGACAGCTACTTGACTAAATGTTGTATTTTCGCCTTACGCGACTTGTTTACATTTAGTCAAGTTTTGACTAAATGTTTTAACGTAGAGGGGGTAATCGAGACGAGGGTCGTGGTGTGTGTGTGTGTGTGTGTGTGTGTGTGTGTGTGTCTGTGTCTGTGTCTGTATGTGCGTGTGTGTGTGTAGAGCGATTCAGACCAAACTACTGGACCGATCTTTATGAAATTTGACATGAGAGTTCCTGGGTAGGAAATCCCTGGACATTTTGTTCATTTTTTTGATAAATGTCTTTGATGACGTCATATCCGGCTTTTCCTGAAAGTTGAGGCGGCACTGTCACGCCCTCAGTTTTGGTTGAAATTTTGGTCAAGTAATGTTCGACAAAGCCCGGACTTCGGTATTGCATTTCAACTTGGTGGCTAAAAAATTAATTAATGACTTTGGTCATTAAAAATCTGAAAATTGTAAACAAAATATTTTTTTTATAAAACGATCCAAATTTACGTTCATCGTATTCTCCATCATGTTCTGATTCCAAAAACATATAAATATGTTATATTCGGATTAAATACAAGCTCTGAAAATTAAATTTATAAAATTTATTATCAAAATTAAATTTTCGAAATCAATTTAAAACACTTTCATCTTATTCCTTGTCGGTTCCTGATTCCAAAAACATATATATATGATATGTTTGGATTAAAAACACGCTCAGAAAGTTAAAACGAAGAGAGGTACAGAAAAGCGTGCTATCCTTCTCAGCGCAACTACTACCCCGCTCTTCTTGTCAATTTCACTGCCTTTGCCGTGAGCGGTGGACTGACGATGCTACGAGTATACGGTCTTGCTGCGTTGCATTGCGTTCAGTTTCATTCTGTGAGTTCGACAGCTACTTGACTAAATATTGTATTTTCGCCTTACGCGACTTGTTTTTCTTCTCGTGTCCCTTTGCTTGTTTGTAAGTTAGTTTGTTGATTTTCTGTTTGTTTTAATTACTGTTGATGAATTGTACGCTCTTAATATATGTTTTACGCGCAAAGTAAACATTTATTGCCGGCGTAAAATTGAAAATATTGATTACGCCTTCCTAGGCAAACCTGAGGTGGTGATCCAAATCATTGATACGTATTGGAAGGACTTCATTTACAAATAAAGAAATAAATAAGCCGTTTTAGTGATTTTTCCCCGGCGACATCCACCTTTCGAAGCCCAAGAGACATTCGCAGTGATGTAATTTGGAAACATCTGAAATAACTAACTGTAAAATGCTCCGTTACCGTTGCCGATTATTTCTTTTCATACAAACAGGATTTCACCTTCTGGCGATAATCTCTTTTGCGTTTGATTCTTGATTCTTTAAATTAATTTTTTCAGTGCTATTTAGTTGTAATCCATTACCCAAGCAGATGAAACCCGTGTGAATAACTGAACACTTAGACACTGATGTTCAGATGGTACGTGTGTGGTTACATAATTACAATAACCAAAATTGCAACCCGAACTGTCCAGTGAAGTGCTTTTCCAAGTTGCATGTGAGTGTGTGATTGTGTCTGTTCGGAGCGCTTCTAAGAAATTGTAAAAGTTTATGCGTAAGCATTTGCGATTTTCCGGTCTTGTACTTTTTCGTCAGTTTTCAGCAAACTCAGTTATATCATGTCACATTAGTGTGTGTTTCTCTTTTCTTTTATTTTTTCGTGTGTGTGTGTGTGTGTGTGTGTGTGTGTGTGTGTGTGTGTGTGTGTAGTTAGTTGTGTTTTTTTTCAAAGATTTGTTTTTAGCCAAGTTGATAGAGCGCTTGGGCGACTTACTTAAAAAACAAAAACAAAACTTCCCTTTTTTTTCCAACTAAGATCCTTTATACTCGTTTTAGGAATGGGTATGCTAAGTACATTTTTCTTGGCGAATTGTTGTGTTAGCTAAGCAACATTACGTGAATCGTTAAAACATGTGGGTTTTGTTTTTTAAAGTATTCCCCGCTTAACGAATTAAGATTTCTATGCAAAACAACGTGTGTTAACCCCATGTACAAAAACAGTACATGTAGTACATGCTTGAAAGTGCAGAGTGCTGTTGCGTCCAAAGAATTGAGTATTTCAGTAATTATGTCGACTGGTGATAAACACACATACAAACACGCGCACGCATTAACAAATCATAGAGAAACAAGCAAACAATTCGCAGAACAAACGTATATTAATGTGTGTGCATGCGTGAACGCGTGCATTCGTTTGCTTGACTAACTGACAATGTCAATCACGCTTTTAGAAGAGAACCGCTGATTTCAACGTGGTATGGCTTTTACGCGGTCTTATGAGCCTTCTGTAAGACGGGCAGCGTTCGGCCTGTAACAAAACAGACCATCCAATAAACACCAGCGAAGATTTCATTGACGCGGCGGTCAAGTGTTTTGAGTGAAGTGGGCGGAGCGTTGGGTTTATCACATGACCATTTGGGCCAATGGATGAATGTATTTAGTATGTGCGCTACTTTACTGGCGGACCACGAAGCTCGAAGAAGGTGTCAACTTGATTTCTTCATGCAATAAATCGTTGGCAGAAAAAAATGTTGCCCTTGGTGGAATGGGAGCCGCTCAGAAGAGGCGTGATAGAACTTGTGCGCGGTTCATGCATACACAACAATCATTTTTCTTTCAAGGTTTTATTTAACACTATGTGTTCGTAAAAACCGTTGCTCAACAACAAAAATAAATTAATTAATATTTTTCATCCTATACATGCCGCTACAGAAGCACACAGGGAGAGGTAGACGCGGCGAGTCGTGTCGTCTGTGAGGTAACGATCGTGTCAAATCATAGTATCTGTTAACGACGCGCCGAACCAAGGTCAGGGGGTGGAGACAGGGGTAAAGAAGAAAAAATATGTGTATTCAGATTCATTCTTCTTTCAGTTGATCAGCTTACTTGACTTCTATTTCCCGAAAGTTTTTTTTGTTTTGTGCGCAAAATTATCGATTGTTGTCGTTGTGGTATAGTTGGTTGTCGATATTTTTTCTTCTCAACATCACTGGCTTGATTTGTTTAATGATATATGTAGCAGGCAGCACACGTCTGTTTCAGAAATCGTTTGAACGTCTGAATTCTGTTATGATACAACAATATAGATGATATACAACTTTTACATGAGAGAAGAAAGTCAAACATTATCTACCTAGAACATGTTGTCTTGTTAAGTTAGCATGCGTATTTTGTGTTCTATGCTATTCCTACTCATGCAGATGTCGAGTGCATTTGAGGTAGAAAAATAACAACAACCGGCAGTTTTGTCGCGACATTTCTCGCAATAATGTTTTGGTAAAGTTTACTTCCTCGTCCGGATTTTCATATGTAATTTTCCATGATGTTCGACCTGCAGCCGACTGCGAATTACTCTTAAATGTTTTGAAAGTTGCAACGCAAGTAAGCGTTTCTATCTTTCCATGAACTTTTGTTGTTGTAGTATATCATTATGACATATCTGGGCCCCGGCCGAGATTCGAACCCGCGACCCTAGGATCACAAGTCCACAACCTGAGCTACCCGGGCTCCCTTGAAGCCAATCGGTGTGTTTGAATCTTTAGTCCGATCGTGCAATCAAACCTGTCCAATGAAAGCTTGTCCACCACTTTGTCTATAACGACCACACGAAATATATATATATATATTTTTTAACATATTGTAAAGTTTTGACTAAATGTTTTAACTTAGATGGGGAATCGTGACTAGGGTTGTGGTGTAGGGCCTACGTAGTACGTGTCTGTGGGTCTGTGGGTCTGTGTGTATGTATGTGTAGAGCCATTCAGAGAAAACTACTGGACTACTGGAGGATACGTTTCTTTGATGACGTAATATCTGGCATTTTGTACAAGTTTTGGTGGCACTGTCACACCCTCATTTTTGGATTCATTTGATTAAAATTCTGTAAAAATAACTTTCGACAAAATCCGGACAACAGGATTGCATTTCAGGATTAAAGCTTGCAAATTATTTTTTGAGTTTGGCCATTAAAAGTCAGAAAATTGTATTTAAAAATAAAATGTGATGAATCGATCCAAAAAGATGTAATCTTATTCTTGATCATTTTCTGATTCCATAAACAAATCTATGTGTATCGATTGAACACTGGATTTCCCTTCTTTGAGCTATGTGACGTCAGAGGCCGACAAAACGTCTGTTTAGGCGGCCAGCCGAGACTACAAAATAGTGCATGTTTGTGTGCGTTCAATCATAAAAACTACAAGAAATTCTACCCAGATACATAAATTTTATTTGTATTTTTTTACCAAAATATGACAATTTACACATATCTCGACAGTCGTTCACCTCGACCGCTAGCGCGGTCTCGGAGGAACACTGACTGTTTCGATCTGTGTAAAATGTCCTATTTTGGTCAAAAATACATACAACGTTTAATGTCCTGTTTGGATTAAAACAAGCTCGAAAAAAATGTGACCCTCCACCACGAAATGAGTCGCATGTCACCTCGCGCGGTTCTGCGCTAGGCTTGATATAAGTCCGGAGAGTGTATGGTAACAGTGTGAGGGTCACCTTAGTCACAGGCGTATAACTCAAACAGTTTCCGCTCTTTTCTAAAACGGTTTTCACCACTGGATAGAGCATAACAAACTCTTTAGGAAAATGTAAAAATATGAAAATCATGCAAAGGTGACATGCGACTCATTCCGTGGTGGAGGGTCACAAATATACAATAGAAAAAGCACAATTTCATAAGAAGCGCTTTACACTACTGCGCTATACTGGCTTTCTGTGGCGTGAACGCGATAGCGGTCGCCGTCAGGTATGAAATCGACACAGGTATTGAGTTTTGTCTTCGTATTGTCTTTCATAATGTGAGTTCGAAGGGTTGACTGAATGTATTAATTTCGTCTACGCGACATGTTTTAAGATATTGCTTACTTGTCAACTGCGATCACATGTCTAAACGGACTGCGGCTGCCAGTTTCGGCCCAAACTAACGTTCACAACCTGTCTTTCACAACCTTTAAAATCATGTTTGTTTTAAATTTATTTTTTTAATTACATTGTACTATCTCTACATCACCAATACATAAAATTCATACACTACCATCTCGCTATACCGACTGCTAAACGTATCAGACGGACGGGACGGCTCTCAGTTAGCCGAATGCAATCACGTTGTCTTCTGCGCTTGAGTGCACCCCATACACACCTCTTGACATACTCTTGACATACTCTTGAAAGCGATAAGACACCACCCGAGTAGCCAACGGCGGCTTTCTTTAATTGCGATAACAACTCGGGTAGACAGTTTCAAACTGTCGTTAAAGACAGGTCCAACTACACTTACTTTTAAGATGTTACATTATGGAGGTCAAAATGGCCAATTTTCTGTAGGTTTTTTTTGAACAATCTATCCTGTTATTGTATTAAAAAAAGAAGCTTTAATTTTTCGGCACTATATTTGATTATGGTGGACTCAGTGGAACTCATTCTGATAAGCATCGCTCCACGGCTATTGCCAGTTGTCTCTCTGACCGGACGCTACAGTCCTACGCGAATCTATATAAAAAAAAAGAATACAGAGTTATCTCCCATTTTCGCGAGCACTGATCTAAATTTGAGATCAGTGTTCGCGAGACGAAAATGATTGCAGATTGGCCGACTTCGACAGTGATCTCCGTTCTGTTCTTCACAGTTATGATAAAGACATCGTTCTAAGGTCAAAACAAGTCGAAATTTTGGGACTGCTGCCGGAAGGAGACCGTAATATATGGTTTCATCTCTGTCAACTGGTTACAGAAAAAATCGTCTGCTCCAGTGAGCGCCGAAACCAAACGGTTGATTATCACGTGACACTTTTGTCATATTTAGAATTGTTTGCACAGTAAATACAGCCGCGAAAAATAGCTCGCTTGAAACTGTCTTACATTTCAATTCCTTCGTAATTTTAAAATGACAAAACACCATGAAAAATCATTATCGACGATCGCGAATCTGCTTCCATATCAATAATACATTACAAAAAGCTCTAAATATGCACACACACACACACAAATCGGTTTCCTTGCCAGACAAGGAATCTCAAGGCATCCTGTCAGGGAGAGAATGACCTGAACTCCTTTTGACCTGAGTTCAAGATGAGTGGAACTGTCCTAACATTCTCAGAGAATTATTTTCAAAGTTTATGTTTGTTTTAAACATTAATATGTGAAAACAGAATTAAGGTAGGTGATCAGCGATGCTGTCAAAACTACTCACATTACGTCATATATGGCTGGTTTTTAGTGTTGATATTTTTGTTTCGAGCGACAGATTGACTGATTTGTTTCATATCGCTTAACCGGTATTTATTGTGGGTTTTTTTAAACATTTTTTATTAGGTGTTTTTTGTGTTTGTTGTTGTTGTTGTTGTTGTTGTAAGCACGCTGCTGGATTACACACACACACATACACACACGGCTGAGTCTGCAGGTGACCCGTCTGCAGTTTTACTAGATATTGCTCGTCGTCGGCGTGTGCTCTTTCAGTAGATATTTTTGTCTTTCTTTGCATCCACATTGTGACACAGTGAAGCCGTCCACGCTGGGTGGTGCAGGGGTGGTTTGGACTCGATAGATAAAATATTACGATTTTTAGCATAAAGAAAACAAATCCGAATTTTTGAGCGATGGGACAATAAAATAATGAAAAGAATTAAATAAATCTAATTGATCCCTTGACTTTGGGGCAGCGCAACTCTGTTGCTACTAGCTTTCTTCTGGGAGAATGCGACCCGAATTTCCCAGCGACGGGAAAATACATTAATGACAAAAACATCTTATAGATCCCTTGACTTCGGGGTATCGCGACTTTGTTGCTGCTAGCTTTTCTCTGCGAGGAAGCGCCCGAATTTCCCAGCGATGGGACAATAAAGTAATGAGAGAAAAAAAATCTAATATATCCCTTGACTTTGGGGTAGTGCGACTCGGTTGCTGATAGCTTTTCACTGGGAGGAAGCGACCCGAATTTCCCAGCGAATAGACAATAAAGTAATGAAAAACAACAATCTAATATATCCCTTGACTTTGAGGTAGCGTGTCTCTGTTGCTGCTAGCTTTCCACAGGGAGGAAACGCCCCGAATTTCCCAGTGATTGGACAATGAAGTAAAGAAGAAAAAACATCTGATAGATCCCCTGATTTGGAGGAAGCGCGACTTTGTTCCTGCTAGCCTTCCATTGGGGGGAATTGACCCGAATATCCCAGCGATGGGACAAAAAAGTAATGAAATAAGAATCAAAACATTTAATAGATCCCTTGACTTAATTTGGAGATGACAAGAAAATATCGGGCGTATTTACGTGATTTGTAAATCGCGGGGCGATTGTTTTACATTTTTACGAATCACGGGTTAACACGCTCGCATATTACGTCTTCTATGCTATTCCTTCTGATTCTTTCTTTATTTGGTGTTTAACGTCGTTTTCAACCACGAAGGTTATATCGCAACGGGATTCCTTCTGATGCAGGTGTCGATCGCATTTACGATCAAAAACAGGAGTTTTTGCGTCAATTACTAAGGGCATTATGCCAAAAAGCGCTGTATGTCAGCAAGGACTTGTTAGTTTGCTTTGAAACTTTCCGAATATTTTGCCTACATACTACATGTAAGCTACTACGGGTAGTACATAGACAAATTGAACGAAATGACATAGGAATTAATGCCTTAATTTGGGTGCGTAAATTGTCGCAATAATTTGTTGCCGAAGGATTTTAATAGATATGCGCGGAGCGGAATGTATATGGCCTTTCTGATTCCTTATTGAAAACATTTAATAGATCCCTTGACTTTGGAGATGACAAGAAAATATCCGGCGCATTTACGTGATTTGTAAATCGCGGGGCGATTGTTTTACATTTTTACAAATCACGGATTCACACGCTCGCATATTTTGTGTTCTATGCTATTCCTTCTGATGCAGGTGTCGATCGTATGTGCGGTCAAAAACGGGAGTTTTTTGCGTTAATTACGAGGGGCATTATGCGAAAAAGCGCTGTATGTCAGCAAGGACTTGTTAGTTTGCTTTGAAACTTTCCGACTATTTTGACTACATACTACATGTACTACGGGTAGTAGCATAGACAAATTGAACAAAATGACATGGGAATTAATGCCTTAATTCGGATGCGTAATTTGTCGCAATACTTTGTTGGTGAAGTTTGTTTAATTCAACTGGTAAAAGTAGCACAAATGGTAAACATTATTTAGTGTGTGTTATTCATGTGTTATTTTTGTAAAAGAGTAATTCATTCAGTGTTCACAACAGGTGTTTTAAAAATGTGTTTAAAAGTGGAATGTTTACAGTATATACAACAACTTATTCGGAACGATAACCTCGATAAGATCAAACGAATTATGTATTGTTTGCTTGTCATGTGGGTAATCCTTACACGTAACAAACAACAAACAAACCACAAGGTAGTCCACATCGTATGGCCCAGAGAGGTAATAAAAGCTCGGAAAAAATCAGACACTCAGCGAGCTACTTCTGTTCTCCGACAGGGCCTATTTCTCCCACATGAAAGTTAGCTGCAACAGAGTCGCGCTACCCCAAAGTCAAGGAATATATTAGATTTTTCTCTCTCATTACTTTATTGTCCCATCCCAAGGTAGTCCACATCTTATGGCCCAGAGAGGTAATAAAATCTCGGGAAAAAAATCAGACAGTCAGCGAGCTACTTCTGTTCCCTGACATATGGCCCATCATGGCCTATTGCCTATTTTCTCGGATAGGTGTGATATTGTGAGAGACGGACTGAATGACACTTGACTTAAAGTGTGAAGCGACTAGAACACCAAAAGCGTTTCTGCTTCAAGACAGGCCTTCGCACTTAGGCTGTGTCTGTGACGAGCTGGAAACATAAGTTAAATCAAAGCGTGAAATGTGTTCGATGTATTTTTGATTTCTTCAACATTAATTTTGTTTAAATTGCAGTTTCGGTATAAGCGTGGTCCCTCTTATATACTGATAATGGTAATAGTAATCATAAACAAGTCGCGTAAGGCGAAAATACAATATTTAGTCAAGTAGCTGTCGAACTCACAGAATGAAACTAAACGCAATGCCATTTTTCAGCAAGACCGTATACTCGTAGCATCGTCAGTCCACCGCTCATGGCAAAGGCAGTGAAATTGACAAGAAGAGCAGGGTAGTAGTTGCGCTAAGAAGGATAGCACGCTTTTCTGTACCTCTCTTTGTTTTAACTTTCTGAGCGTGTTTTTAATCCAAACATATCATATCTATATGTTTTTGGAATCAGGAACCAACAAGGAATAAGATGAAAGTATTTTTAAATTGATTTGGACAATTTAATTTTGATAATAATTTTTATGAATTTATTTTTCAGAGCTTGTTTTTAATCCGAATATAACATATTTATATGTTTTTGGAATCAGCAAATGATGGAGAATAAGATGAACGTTAATTTGGATCGTTTTATACATTTTTATTTTTTTTTTACAATTTTCCGATTTTTAATGACCAAAGTCATTAATTAATTTTTAAGCCACCAAGCTGAAATGCAATACCGAAGTCCGGGCTTTGTCGAAGATTACTTGACCAAAATGTCAACCAATTTGGTTGAAAAATGAGGGCGTGACAGTGCCGCCTCAACTTTCACAAAAAGCCGGATATGACGTCATCAAAGACATTTATCAAAAAAATGAAAAAAATGTTCGGGGATTTCATACCCAGGAACTCTCATGTCAAATTTCATAAAGATCGGTCCAGTAGCTCTACACACACACACACATGCACACACGCACATACACCACGACCCTCGTTTCGATTCCCCCTCGATGTTAAAATATTTAGTCAAAACTTGACTAAATATAAAAAGATAAAACAATAATAAAGTTTTTTTATGTATTGCAAATCCTGACATGGTTCTGGGCGTTTCACAAAATTAATGTGTTAACAAAATTACAAAGCAATGTACATAATGAACATTTTAAAACAAAACCATTTTCTCCCTATAAAAATCAACTAGTACTGTGGCATCAGCATTAACAGGGAAAACAAATCTGAAAATTATTAAAAGCACAATCACCTACAAGATGCACATTATAATACATTATTTATCCAGAATCTATCATAATATTGATTGTTTGTTATTATGTGTTTGCGGCTGCCAGTTTCGGTCAAACTAACGTTCACAACCTGTCTTTCACAACCTTTAAACTCATGTTTGTTTTGAATTTATTTTTTTTAATGACATTGTACTATCTCTACATCACCAATAAATAAAATTCATACACTACCATCTCGTTATACCGACTGCTAAACGTACCAGGCGGGCGGGACGGCTCTGAGTTAGCCGAATGCAATCACGTTGTCTTCTGCGCTTGAGCGCACCCCATACACACCTCTTGACATACTCTTGAAAGCGATAAGACACCACCCGAGTAGCCAACGGCGGCTTTCTTTAATTGCGATAACAACTCGTTTCAAACTGTCGTTAAAGACAGGTCCAACCACACTTACTTGTAAGATGTTACATTATGGAGGTCAAAATGGCCAATTTTCTGTAGTTTTCGGGGGAGAAATCTATCCTGTTACTGTATTAAAAAAGAAGCTTAAATTTGTCAGCACATTATTTTATTTTAGTACCAGTTCAGTGCCTCATATGGCTTTTTGACCAATCAGGACGGATTCTAGGTGACCCTCTAAATGTTATAACGTTCAAGCAGGGACCCTTTTTGTTTATCAAGCAAAACATTGACAAGACAAAGTACAAATTTAAATCAACAATACCAACGTGATTTATTCTAAAGAATGACACTTCAAATGCTGCGAGATAATACTCTCTTTATCTAAAAAAAAAAAGTACAGAAAAGCTAGTTTTGTCGGTGGGTGCTTCACGGAATAGCAAAGCACCGCCCATCCTCTGAGTGTGCAATGCCGACCCGCTCACTTGGAATCTAAATGATCAAAGTTCGAAAAAATCTAGTGAAATTGCGTCACTCGCTTTACGTCAAGTGTATCTTTACAGCATTTCCCATCGTCTGGAGTCGGTTCTAAATCTCTCTCTCTCTCTCTCTCTCTCTCTCTCTCTCTCTCTCTCTCTCTCTCTCTCTCTCTCTCTCTCTCTCTCTTTTTCTCTCCTCTCTCTCTCTCTCCCCCTCTCTCTCTCCCTCTCTCCCTCTCTCTCCCCCTCTCTCTTTTTCTCTCTCTCCCCTCTCTCTCACTATTCTCTTTCTTTCTCTCTTTCTATCATCATCATCATCATCATCATCATCATCATCATCATCATCATCATCATCATCATCATCATCATCATCATTTTTCTTTTCTTTTCTTGCTCCTCTTACAGTATCACGGTAAATGTTCCCAAATAGATCCTAGTTACCTCAGAGGACGTTAATCCCCAAAGTCAGCCAGTCAGTCAGTCATTAAAGGCAAAAGCGAGGTAACGCACAACTGGGTCCGACCAGTAAAGCCGTCGCTGCCTGTGTGACAACCACCATAAAAATCTACCACAGCGGGAAACTTTCAAGTTAAGTATTTTCAACCATCATGTGCCCGCATTAATCGAATGGATCAAAACTTTGAAACCTGCGCGCATATTCTAAGCCGACTAACACATAATTGTTAAGGACATCATAAAATGGTTCTCGGTGAAAACTTGACCGAGGGCCATTTTACGACGTCCTTGACTCGAGTGTGTGACGTATACTCTTATGCTCTGCTTCTTGGGCAAGGTAAAGAACACCGAAAATATTTCAATGCCGTTCTCGAGCTACGCTGACTTTTACAAAGGGTACAGCTGACACGGCTTACGTAATCTGGTTTCCTGGTCATTTGTGTGAAAAATCTGTCCGACAAAGAAGAAGAAGAAGAAGTGCGCGCAGAGAGAGAGAGAGAGAGAGAGAGAGAGAGAGAGAGAGAGAGAGAGAGACAGACAGACAGACAGACAGACAGACAGACAGACAGACAGACAGACAGACAGACAGACAGACTTTCCGCACTCGTTAAAATGTCAGTCGATACTGGAATGAATGTTGAAACATTGTAAACCTAAAAAAAAAAAATAATAATATTAAAATTAAACATTCATACGAGTTACTATCTGTGACAAGAACGCATAAGAAGTATAGCAACTAAATATTAATCCGCTTACCCATTGCTCCTCTTCGCACCTCGGCCTGTGAGTCGTCCTTTTCCTGAGTACTTGCACACAAGTTTTGCGTCTGCATACTTCAGTTCGTCTGGAAAGGGCTGTTTTGAATTCTTGTTCGCAAGTTGAACAGCACGACTGTATTTGACCACGTACACCAAATCGTTCTTTCTGGAAAAGTCTGCCAGCCGTTCAGTAAGATCATTCCAACTTCTGAATGTTTTCCCCAACTGTCATTTGTGCCATTTCTCAGCGATTGATCAACGGTGTGGTTATTATGGATGTAGTAAGTGTCGAATTGTGAGAATGCACAGTTCTGTCCGCCAAGTGGTTTTAAACACTGCGCGTATTTGCACCAAGTAATAACGTGTCACATCAAAATAGTTCTTTACCTGTCAGATAGTTTAGCGCCAAAAACATGAACCAATGATAGCCCATGGATTAGTAAGTCATATGATGTTGGGGCGGGGCCAATGAACTAATGTCAACACAGTAAGTATCAACCAATGTTTGGCTCCGCCCCCACATCACGTGGAATGGGTGGCCGAGTGGTAACGCACTTGCGCTCGGAAGCGAGAGGTTGCGAGTTCGACCCTGGGTCAGGGCGTTAGCAATTTTCTCCCCCCTTTCCTAACCTAGGTGGTGGGTTCAAGTGCTAGTCTTTCGGATGAGACGAAAAACCGAGGTCCCTTCGTGTACACTACATTGGGGTGTGCACGTTAAAGATCCCACGATTGACAAAAGGGTCTTTCCTGGCAAAATTGTATAGGCATAGATAAAACAATGTCCACAAAAATACCCGTGTGACTTGGAATAATAGGCCGTGAAAAGTAGGATATGCGCCGAAATGGCTGCGATCTGCTGGTCGATGTGAATGCATGATGTATTGTGTAAAAAATTCCATCTCACACGGCATAAATAGATTCCTGCGCCTTGAGTCCGAGTCTGGAGATACGCGCGCGATAGAAGACTTCATATATATAATCACGTGACCCATAAACCCATCGCCTGTAATTAGATCATACTATTACCGCTTCAGTTCTGAGACATCCTGCTTGCTGGCGCGCGCGCAGAGAAAAAAATTCCCTCTTTATCTTCGCTTCTGATGCTCATCCTATTGTTGTTGGCACTCGGGTTTGTTTGTTTGTTTGCTTAACGCCCAGCCGACCACGAAGGGCCATATCAGGGCGGTGCTGCTTTTGACATATAACGTGCGCCACACACAAGACAGAAGTCGCAGCACAGGCTTCATGTCTCACCCAGTCACATTATTCTGACACCTGACCAACCAGTCCTAGCACTAACCCCATAATGCCAGACGCCAGGCGGAGCAGCCACTAGATTGCCAATTTTAAAGTCTTAGGTATGACCCGGCCGGGGTTCGAACCCACGACCTCCCGATCACGGGGCGGACGCCTTACCACGAGGATTGGAACTCGGGTAACAGGGAGCGAAGGGCAGTGCCCCACCTAGTGATCGAGTGCCACAACCCAGACTTTTCCCTTAATATATACATAGGTTTTAAACTCCTGCTTCCGGATTATACAAAACACATTAAAACATGTATTAAACAATGGCGACTGGACGTGAGAGGGAACAATAAAGAGACCAAAAAGCAATGTACTCACGTTAAAATGACGAACACGGAACGAATAACAGCGACGTTTCGACCTAAGGGTCTTCTTCAGGCACAAAAACACAAAAATACACACACAAAAAAGAAGAAGAAAGACGATAGAACAAATGAAGAGAAGAATAACTGACAAAACAACTGCACTGCACAAACCAACAAATGACAAAGACACAACACTTCGAATTAACCTAAAATAAATCTCATAACAAAATAATTGTGATCATTTTTTTTTTTTACAGGAATGTATATGTTTCTGTGTTTGTTTTTGTTTTAATACAAAAAAACCCGTGATCAAATAATCAGAACTCTTTCAAAATACTCTGAATAAAATATATTAAATGCAATAACTTTTTTTTTTTTAATTCAAATAAATGTTTTAGTTTGACTGCATTTGAATAGAAACTGAATTCTGATGAAAGCAGTTACTGTAAAGTCATTTGAAGTCACATGATAAAAATCACATGGTTTAGTTGAGCAGACCACAAAGTGCAGAGCTAAAATATGTGTATGAATCTGTGTGAAAATCCAGTCCGTTTGTCCACAGGGATGCTAGGAAGCAGTCAAATGGGGTCGCTCAATCTGCTCAAATCCAGTCAAATGGGGTCGCACGGGCCGACAAATGGGGACGTCCCCGTTTGTCGGAAGCGTCCCCATTTGACTGCTCTCCAGTGACAATCGTCCCCATTTGTCGGTAAAACCACCTACACACACACACACACACACACACACACACACACACACACACACACACACACACACACACACACACACACACACACAGAGAAGCTCTTGGTATCAGTTGTTGGCTCTTCTAAGACGTTAGTATCAACAGTCGTAGCTTCAGCAGACAAGACAGCCTCACACATAACTACTCTGAATACTGTCTAAGGCTATCAGCTGAGAGCCATGTGTCAAATGACGTTGGATACCCAAATCAAGGCACTAAAGACTCTTTTTTTCCTCCCTTACCAAGTCGTTCTTTTAGTACTTTGTCAATACGATACATTTTTTTTCTCTCCTACTTTTTGTAGTTCTTCTTTGTAAAAACTACCTTGTAGTTCTTCTGCGTGAGCGTCTTTCAGCTTATAGGTCACTGGAATTGTTTTCAACACACTGCTAACTGTAAATAATTCTTCTGTTCACGCAGGCAAATAACCTTTTTTAAAGAGTCGCCGTGTTTTACTTAGTCTCACACGATCACCAACCTGTAGCCTACCTTTGGGTGTTTTCTTTTGGGGTTGTCCGTACAAAACTTACCAAACTTTAACAGGTGCTGTTTTATACTTCTGTGAAACGAATGTGTACGCGTTATACGCGTGTACCAGGTGTTGTAATTCTTCTACATATCTTACACGATTAGTGTGTGTAAAAAAGCGCCACATTTTCTCTTTTAAGGTGCGCTCCAATAACTTGACGTGGGGCGACTTTCGTATTTTAACAATGTTGGGTTATAGTAACCGAGGTCGTTGAAGGTAGACATACCAGCCGGTTCCTGGTAGCAGTTTTCAAACAGATTGCTGCTCTCCGAGTATTTTGACAGGTGTGTGAGGTAGTTCGTCTGCTGGTGTTTCTTCTTTTTGTTCTGGGCTCTTCTGACACGTCTGGTGGTTTTTTTTAACTTCTCTAGCTACAACTTCTGTTTGTGTTTTAAGTCGCTTCAACAGCCTTTCTCGGACTTTTGATCAGGCGAGTAAATTCTTTACTGGCCAAGACCACCCCTCTTTGACTTGGTCGCACGCGTCTGTTTTTTCTGTTTCCTTGGGTGGTGTAATGTCTGATGTGGATTTTCACAAGTTTTCACCACGTTCTGACACTCGCGAAAATGGTTCGTCCCAAAGGAAACATATCAGGTTCGGGTAGCGGTGAGCTAAACAGAGGCTCTTCCTCGTCAAACATCTCTTTTGTCGTTCTCAACAACAACAACAACAAAAGTGTTAAACAACTTTTACTTCTAGGAGACAGTCTTTGTAGACTGTAGTGTAGAGTAGGTGGTGTTGTCTTGTGGCTCGCTCAGGGGATTTAGTAAAAAAAATTAGACAACACCATCTTTATACATAACCTCCTTACACTATGACATCAGTTACTATTTTTTACAACAACAGCTTTAGACTTGTTGCGTTAACGCATCTTTGAAAAAAGTGCTATGAGCTTACGGTCATTTACACCAGGGTTTTGGGGGTTAAAAATAGAAATGATGTCACGGAGTCTTGTACCTTGACTCTTTTTGATGATGAAATACATTGCAAACAAACGACAAGTAGAACTTAACATCCCCTGCAATACCTGTTCGTTGGTTTTAGAACACAAACCAATGACGCATAAAAAAAAACAAATAAAAAAAACCACCTTCAATGTCTTTGTGATTCGGTTTAAAACCAAAACTATCAAAATATTCAATATTCCCCTGACCATCATAATAAACACCAACCCAATGAGACCCAACCTTATGTGCTGGGTCTGTGTTTATGACGTAAGACGAGGGGTGAAGTAAATTTATCTCAGAAGGAAGTTGGTCTCTGGTGTAAACACCCATAAACGACCGTCTTGCCAAGGGGTGTCTTAACAGTAGGCGAGAGATCTCTAGACCATTCATGATGTAAAATCAGTGATAACCTGCCTACTCCGATCATTTTCTGGCAACGAGTCCATTTCTGCATACACAATAACGTGAACAGGCTCTGTCAGGGGTGCACTAAACTTTAGTTCCAGACGCAAACTCCCACAGCGCATCAGCTCAATCTGATCTCCACCCAACATTGACGGTGACAGGTCAAATACATACAGCGTATAGCCTCCGGGGTAGTCTTCATAGACAATTGTGTTACCGACGTCACCAACACCCACCCCTGTTCCTGTGGTCAAACTAAAGAAGCTTCCCACATACTGTCTGTTTTCAAAGTCTGGTGTTAGTGGTTTTGCAGGGACTTGTTTTCCATCAACATAGAGGCAGAGAAAATTCAAGTTGTGGGTTTTAAAAGTTGAATGGCTTTTTGGTGTAGCTACCGTTAAACGCAGCGCTTTCTCCTAGTCCTACTACAACGCGTCTTGGTAGCTACCTGAGAAACAAGTTGTCTAAAACAGCACTAAGGTTTCCACGCAGGACCCCGTAAGATTTCATAACTACTCTTTTTAGAGGGTATTTGGCTGTGGAGCTCTCTAGGGTTTTTGTGTGAGCAAGACTTACAGCTGGATTTAGTTTTGTTTTTCTGACAAACAAAGAGGTGTGTGTAATCACCGTTAGGTAAGCAGGGTTTAGTCCGTGGGTCATCAAATTAAAACTTTGTCAATACAATACATTTCTTTCTCTCCTACTTTTTGTAGTTCTTCTTTGTAAAAAAACAAAACTACCTTGTAGTTCTTCTGCGTGAGCGTCTTTCAGCTTATCGGTCACTGGAGTTGTTTTCAACTCACTGCTAACTGTAAATAATTCTTCTGACCACGCAGGTAAATAACATTTTTTTAAAGAGTCACCGTGTTTTACTTAGTCTCACACGATCACCAACCTGTAGCCTACCTTTGGGTGTTTTCTTTTGGGGTTGTCCGTACAAAACTTACCAAACTGTTTCTTTATTAGCGAGGCAAACTTTAACAGGTGCTGTTTTATACTTCTGTGAAACGAATGGTTATACGCGTGTACCAGGTGTTGTAATTCTTCTACATATCTTACACGATTAGTGTGTGTAAAAAAGCGCCACATTTTCTCTTTTAAGGTGCGCTCCCATAACTTGACGTGGGGTGACTTTCGTATTTAACAATGTTGGGTTATAGTAACCGAGGTCGTTGAAGGTAGACACACCAGCCGGCTCCTGGTAACAGTTTTCAAACAGATTGCTGCTCTCCGAGTATTTGACAGGTGTGTGAGGTAGTTCGTCTGCTGGTGTTTCTTCTTTTTGTTCTGGGCTCTTCTGATACGTCTGGTGTTTTTTTTTAACTTCTATAGCTACAACTTCTGTTTGTGTTTTAAGTCGCTTCAACAGTCTTTCTCGGACTTTGATCAGGCGAGTAAATTCTTTACTGGCCAAGACCACCCCTCTTTGACTTGGTCGCACGCGTCTGTTCTTTCTGTTTCCTTGGTGAAAACCAAGGAAACATATCAGGTTCGGGTAGCGGTGAGCTAAACAGAGGCTCTTTCTCGTCAAACATCTCTTTTGTCGTTCTCAGCAACAACAACAACAAAAGTGTTAAACAACTTTTACCTCTAGGAGACTGTCTTTGTAGACTGTAGTGTAGAGTAGGCGGTGTTGTCTTGTGGCTCGATCAGGGAATTTAGTAAAAAAAAATTAGCCAACACCATCTTTATATATAACCTCCTTACACTATGACATCAGTTACTATTTTTTACAACAACAGCTTTAGACTTGTTGCGTTAACGCATCTCTAAAAAAGTGCTATGAACTTACGGTCATTTACAACAGGGTTTTGGGGGTTAAAAAATAGAAATTATGTCACGGAGCCTTGTACCTTGACTCTTTTTGATGATGAAATACATTGTAAACAAACCACAAGTAGAACTTAACATCCCCTGTAATACCTGTTCGTTGGTTTTAGAACACAAACCAATGACGCATAAAAAATAAACACCTTCAATGTCTTTGTGATTCGGTTTTAAACCAAAACTATCAAAATATTCAATATTCCCCTGACCATCATAATACACACCAACCCAATGAGACCCAACCTTATGTGCTGGGTCTGTGTTTATGACGTAAGACGAGGGGTGAAGTAAATTTATCTCAGAAGGAAGTTGGTCTCTGGCGTAAACACCCATAAACGACCGTCTTGCCACGAGGTATCTTAACAGTAGGTGAGACATCTCTAGGCCATTCATGATGTAAAATCAGTGATAACCTGCCTACTCCGATCAATTTCTAGCAACGAGTCCATTTCTGCATACACAATAACGTGAACAGGCTCTACCAGGGGTGCACTAAACTTTTAGTTCCAGACGCAAACTCCCACAGTAGTATTCATAGACAATTCTGTTACCGACGTCACCAACACCCACTCCTGTTCCTGCGGTCAAACTAAAGAAACTTCCCACATACTGTCTGTTTTCAAAAGTCTGGTGTTAGTGGTTTTGCAGGGGCTTGTTTTCCATCAACATAGAGGCAGAGAAAATTCAAGTTGTGGGTTTTAAAAGTTGAATGTTTTTTTTTGTGTAGCTACCGTTAAACGCAGCGCTCTCTACTAGTCCTACTACAACGCGTGTTGGTGGCTGCCTGAGAAACAAATTGTCTAAAACAGCACTATGGTTTCCACGCGGGATCCCGTAAGATTTCATAACTACTCTTTTTAGAGGGTATTTGGCTGTGGACCTCTCCAGGGCTTTTGCGTGAACAAGACTTACAGCTGGATTTAGTTTTGCTTTTCTGACAAACAAAGAGGCGTGTGTAACCACCGTTAGGTAAGCAGGGTTAATCCGTGGCTCATCACATTAAAACTTTGTCAATACGATACATTTCTTTCTCTCCTACTTTTTGTAGTTCTTCTTTGTAAAAAAAACTACCTTGTAGTTCTTCTGCGTTAGCGTCTTTCAGCTTATCGGTCACTGGAGTTGTTTTCAACACACTGCTAACTGTAAATAATTCTTCTGTTCACGCAGGTAAATAACCTTTTTTAAAGAGTCGCCGTGTTTTACTTAGTCTCACACGATCACCAACCTGTAGCCTACCTTTGGGTGTTTTTCTTTGGGGGTTGTCCGTACAAAACTTACCAAACTGTTTCTTTGTTAGCGAGGCAAACTTTAACAGGTGTTGGTTTTATACTTCTGTGAAACGAATGGTTATACGCGTGTACCAGGTGTTGTAATTCTTCTACAAATCTTACACGATTAGTGTGTGTAAAAAAGCGCCACATTTTCTCTTTTAAGAGGAACCCTTGTTCTGATTTCCCCCTGATCTGTTCCATGAGTGACTTGTCTTTCTTTCATGCCTCAGTCAATAACCACTCTGTTTTTCAACGACCACGCCTGATCAACTCAAACCAGGACTTTCTTTCTTTTCTCGGTGAAATCAGTGACCATGACATTCTAGAACAAGTTAGACTCGAACGCCCAAACTCTCGGTATTCTGTTCACACCATCATGTCTTCCAGTTTCTATGTCACGCCTTTGTCTGACTTTCCTATCGGATGAGTCTGTGGTAGTCTACCTAACTACATCACAAACACACAGTTCTTGCACAAGTTACAAAAAGACGAGCATCATCATTTTCCTAATACTGACAGTCTGTGTCTCTTTCGCTGTCTTGCTTTGCACAAAGGGCCCTTGCCTCATTCTTTGAAAAAACCCACAAAAACCTTGTTCAAACAGTGGACCGGACATTCCCACCAGTTTGTCAAATTAAACAGAGACACACCTACTACAATATAAATTAGAAAAATCTGATCAACAAAACAAAAAAACAAAAACAAAACAAAAAAATGTTTTACAAAAATACAATCTCACTACGAGGGGCGCGATAACCAAAAACACACCACAAACAAGAGAATCTCTTAGTATCAGTAGTTGTCTCTTCTAATACGTTAGTAGCAACAGTTGTATCTTCAGCAGACAAGGCGTCCTCAGCCATAACTACTCTGAATACTGTCTAAGACTATCAGCTGAGATCCATGTGTCAAATGACGTTGGGTTTTGTGAACAAGAAACAATTAACAAGTGGCTCTATCCCATTTCCCCCCCTTTCCCTGTCGCGATATAACCTGGAACGTTTGAAAACGACGTTAAACACCAAATAAAGAAAGAAAGAAAATGACGTTGGGTACCCAAACCAATGCACTAAATACTCTTTTTTTCCTCCCTTACCAAGTCGTTCTTTTAGTACTTTGTCAATACGATACATTTCTTTCTCTCCTACTTTTTGTAGTTCTTCTTTGTAAAAAAACAAACTACCTTGTAGTTCTTCTGCGTGAGCGCCTTTCAGCTTATAGGTCACTGGAGTTGTTTTCAACACATTGCTAACTGTAAATAATTCTTCTGTTCACGCAGGTAAATAACCTTTTTTAAAGAGTCGTCGTGTTTTACTTAGTCTCACACGATCACCAACCTGTAGCCTACCTTTGGGTGTTTTCATTGGGGGTTGTTCGTACAAAACTTACGTTTGTTCTGTTTCTTTGTTAGCGAGGCAAACTTTAACAGGTGCTGTTTTTATACTTCTGTGAAACGAATGGTTATACGCGTGTACCAGGTGTTGTAATTCTTCTATATATCTTACACGATTAGTGTGTGTAAAAAAGCGCCACATTTTCTCTTTTAAGAGGAACCCTTGTTCTGATTTCCCTGATTGGGACGAGTCGCTTCTTGATCTGTTCCATGAGCAAAACAAACGCTTCAAAATCAATTTTTCTCACTCCTTTCTTCTCAAAAACAAAGAGTCGGGTGACTTGTCTTTCTTTCATGCCTCAGTCAATAACCACTCTGTCTTACAACGACCACGCCTGAGTTGTCAAAGCAGGACTTTCTTTCTTTTCTCGGTGAAATCAGTGACCATGACATTCTAGAACAAGTTAGACTCGAACGCCCAAACTCTCGGTATTTTGTTCACAACATCATGTCTTCCAGTTTTTATGTCACGCCTTTGTCTGACTTTCCTATCGAACAGAGGGAAAAAAGAAGACCCCTAAAAGACCTCCTTTCAAGTTTGTTGTTAAACGTAACAATCAATATATGTGTCTTTGTACAGACAAACTTCGGTTTCTCGACATCAACAATTTTCTTGCGCCAGGTTTTAGTTATTCCAAGTACCTCAAGGCGTTCGGTGTCGAAGAGGAAAAGGGTTTTTTCTGCTATGAATACGTCACTAGTCTAAGTACACTAGACGAAAGAGAACTCCCACCCCATGCAGCTTTTTTTAGTAAGCTCAAAAACTCAAATATTTCTGATACAGAGTACGCTTTTTGTCAGCGTGTGTGGACTGAAAACAAAATGACGACTTTGAAGGCTTTTTTTTTTGGTGTGGTACAACAACCTAGACACAGTACCGTTTCTGGTTGCTTTGCAGCATCAGATTAGTATGTACGCTAGTCTGCGAGTTGATTTGCTGAAAGACGGTATTTCTGTCCCCGGTGTGACACTGAAGTGTCTGTTTGACACGTTGTCTTCAGATACCTACTTTTCACTTTTTAACGAAAAACAAAAAGACGTTCAAGCACTTTTGCGAAAGAACATTGTCGAGGGTCCGTCTATTGTCTTTCACAGATACCACGAAAAAGACAAAACACACATTCGTGGTAATCAGGACAAACCGGTACAGGCTGTTCAGGGATTTGATGCGCTGTATTTAGCTGCACTCATGCAAGACATGCCCACAGAGCACCCTGTCATTCGTAGAAAAGAAAACGCTTTTAAAGCGGAAAAAACAGATCCCTACGGTCAGCTAGCTCGGGAATGGTTGGAGTGGGTTATGGATTCAATCGGGTTGATATAGTGTGATATTTATGTACCTGATCATCTAAAAGAACATTTCAGTGAAATGCAGCCTATTTTCAAAAATGAGTCTGTCAGCTGAGAACAGATCGGGGATTTTATGAAAGACTACGCTGAAAAAACACAAGCTTTTATCCCAACCACGCCGTACACTTGTAGGGAGTTACCACGGTGAACAAATTCTGCTAGCTACACCCCTCTTGTTTTGGTACGTGCAACACGGGTTGATTGTTAAAACATCACGCTGATCGTAGAGTATCAACCCAAAACCTGTTTCCGTCAGTTTGGTGACAGCGTTTCAAACGCAAGACGAGCAGGAGACCAAGACTCATCAAAAACTATCTTAGCTGAAACTTTCAAACTGCTCGGTAACTCAGTGTACGGGAAAACCTTAACTAACGTGGCCAACCATCGTGATATTCATTACGTTTTGTCTGAAAAGGCCTCAAAACTGATCAACAATGGTCGTTTTCAAAAACTAACAGAAGTAACAGATTCTGTCACTGAAGTAGAGATGGTTAAAAAAAATCAACTGGTCACTCCCCTCTCAGATTGGTTACTTTGTTTACCAGTACGCTAAACTACGCATGTTGGAGTTTCATTTTGATTTTCTAGATAAGTTTGTGTCCAGAGCCGACTACCAGCTTTTGGAAATGGATACAGATTCTCTATACATGGCGCTTAGCGCTTCAACGTTAGAAGAGGTGGTTCGTCCTGAACTGCGAGAGCAGTTTTACCAAGTGTATAACCAATGGTTCCCCGCACAAGCCTGTGACCAACCAACATGTTCTAGCATGTGAGGTCTTGTGTCTCTGTGGACAACCAATACTCAGACGTGATCAGTCTCTAACCTAACAGTATGTATGACTGACTGTAGAACAACTCGTGTTCGGTGTAAAATGTACTTGCGATGTTTATAACACCTACATAAAACCAACAGGTAGCTATCTGAGTCTAGTTGTTAAAGCTTTTTATATTTTTGTAAATCAGCTCTCATCTCTCCCGCCTCACCAGTCGAGCTAACTCCTCCACCCACCCCACACCATTTGTCTAGCACTAATCTAAGCATTAAACCCTAATCAACCCTCGGGGTAGGCAAACCACCTCCTATTAAACTTCTCTAACTGCTGGCCACCTCTGGTGGTTTTATCGGCGAGGGGGCTCCGCAAAGAGGAGGGGTACCATTTTTATCGCCTTATCCTGACACCTCTGATAGTTATTAGCGTCATAAAAGAGAGTGCTCCGCGAAGCGCGGATAGTAACCCTGTCATTACCCCAGCTGGAGTGGTCATTAGTACCGAGCAACAGGTACAGGCACATGAAATCACATGACAAAATATAAAACTCAATAAACCGTTTATCCGCAATATCTCCTTATCACTACTTAAACACAGGCACCTTAACCTATAACTTGATGCTGGTCCCTATCCTTGCGCATTGCGCATTGCGCAAAAAAAAAAGGTCCGGTTCGTGCGCGATATTACTACTCATAGTCATCCGCTACCATTTCGGCAATTGAAAAAAAGGATCGATGGTGGCTGCCCTCAAACTGGAAACTCACTGCATGACCATGTCATCTTGTGTGGTAAACCAGCGTGGTCATCCCGCCTGGTCATCTGGAGTGGTAAACTACACATCATCCTGTGTGGTCATCGGCGAGGTAAAGTGCATAAAGTATCCCTGGTTCGTCGCCATGACCTTTACGTTATGTGATAGAGGTCTTTTGTATGTGAGACATGGTACATCAGGTTTAGCCTTTTGACATGACGCCAAATACACTTCCTCGGGGCGTCACTAACTGACACAACACTGTGTATATGGTGTCAAAAGGGATTTCACATGGCGAATCGCTTGGCGCTGTGACACCTTACAAGGCCTTTCGTCTGATGTATACATTCCTCACCTGACTAGATCTTCTTAAAAAAAGAGCACAAGATAACTTTAAGTTATTCTGGGCGGTATTACAGCCTTTTTTTCAGGATTAAGTTGTTATGTGCTTGCTCACCGACCAAGTCACTCATTGATTCAGGAACCCGCCAGGATGGTAGGGTCACTTCAACGACGAGCGCTTCATAAGCTGTCTCCACCTCTGGCGGCTGTGAGCAATTTTTGGGAAGTTGCAAAACATTTCCCAATCCACTCTGTAATGATATCTGCCCCTCTGTTCATTTGTCTTCTCTATCTTCTCTTTCCGCGCACCATACCCTGTAAGATTGTCTTGGAGAGCCCGCCTGTTCTTTTTACATGGCCATACAATCTCAGCTTCGTCTTCTTGACAGTGATCTTTGTAGTGATACACGTGCTAAGTGATGGTTTTGCAGACATTAAAATATATGACCTTGAAATTGTTTGACCTTGAAAAAGTGTGACCTTCAGTGTTGGTGAACGTTTTTATTCATGGCAAGTTTTGAGAAGATGAACACATTTCGTCATTTTATCTTCAAAAATAGTATATTCCTTTATCATTTGAATGAACATTTGACATTCATATGACCTTGAAATGCGATGAAGGTCAAGCAAAGTGCAACAGTAATCAAAGCCCACAACACATATAAGCTTAAACCATTAGCTTTAACTGATACACGTGCTAAGTGATGGTTTTGCAGACATTAAAATATATGACCTTGAAATTGTTTGACCTTGAAAACGTGTGACCTTCAGTGTTGGTGAACGTTTTTATTCATGGCAAGTTTTGAGAAGATGAACACATTTCGTCATTTTATCTTCAAAAATAGTATAATCCTTTATCATTTGAATGAACATTTGACATTCATATGACCTTGAAATGCGATGAAGGTCAAGCAAAGTGCAACAGTAATCAAAGCCCACAACACATATAAGCTTAAACCATTAGCTGTAACTGATAAAATATATTGCTAAAACTAACTATATCATCCTGCTCCGTTAACCAGTTTTAACGGTCCCTCAACAGACCAGCCATTCGGGTTATAGTGTCTGCTAATCATGTAACTGTTGTTATGCATATTAACTCCCGTTTTATCTCCCGGAAAACATAAATAAATACAGTTCTGCTAGTTTATAGCATGCAATTTCGACTATTTTGCAGTCTGGAATCCATCTTGTCCGCCATCTTGAATACATCAAAATGCCCAAGGATGACAGAGTGTCATCCGTCGGATCTGTAATCTACAGACATCACAGAGTTCAAAACAGTCAAAACATTCTCCGAGGTATTTTTTGAGGGGTTGAGGTCAAAATCGGGAAATGACGACCTGACTATATAGGACGCATGTACCAACAGTTTTGGGGACCCCTGACTGTTCTGATAAGTTTATTTCGGGCCTTTTAGAGGTCAGTGTCAAGTTGCAGAGCTGTCCTCTAAGCATAAGATTGATATCATCGTAAGTCATCCACGTGAGGTGAACATATACATGTCTGATCATTTTATTTCCGCCGTTTTATGCCTTCGTTCTTTGGCAGCTCGAGCGACCTCTTTCCCCTTCCGCCCCTCTTCCCTCCCTCGATCTCTGTGTGGTATTTATTATGTCTTCCCAGGGTCAATTTTCTCCCTCTATCTCTCTCTATTTCTCTCTATATATACATATAGTTCAATTTGCGCTGGATGGTGCAAAACCCCTATAATCGGGTAACAAAATACTGCCTTCGAACAGGAACGCAAAGAACGCTTTTCAATATCTATTTCACATTTTTTCTCACATGTATCTAAGTTGTTCTTCAGTACTGGTAACAGAAAGGGGGAAAAGTGGTCAAAATTCAAATCTCTAGTTTTGTTTTTGAAATATAGCTTTTCATAAAGCAGAAATACTGTAGTATCTGATGTACATAAGAAATAATCACTGGTTTACATGGTTCTTATATAATCTAACTTTTAAAGCTGGTTCTTGTGTGTCTGTGTGTATTAGGACCCAAAACGGCTGCACGGACTGAGACAGGAATTGCAGAGAATGTTCTTTGCCACTCGAGTCGTGTCATAGGGTACTTTTGGAATAGTAAATGTGAAAGGATTCTTTAAAAAACGGCGGAAAACATTATTAGTTGGGTCATATCCAAGGATTCCGTGACCGTTGAGAGCAATGGTCCGTTTCTCGATGGATTTGACTTATGTGAAGGTTAAATACAAAATTTAAAATGGGTGCCCCTCGCGAAAGTGTGGGCATAACTTTTGAGAGCCCCAAATTCAAAATGGCCACCAACGGCCAGTATGAAAATTAACTTTTTACTGGTTTGGCTTAGAATGCTGCACAAAACATGTTTTCTAGGATAGTTTGGCATGTGGAATTCATATTTGGTATTATTTATATGATTTGTATGTGCCTATTTTTGATGTCCAAAACCAAGATGGCCGCCAATTTTCATGTCCGAACGGACACTTTTGCAAAGTCTTGAAAGGTCCTTCCTAGTGGGCTGTAATGTCTGTTTCTCAGTTGATATGGCTTCCTTGAAGGTTTAATAATGTCTTTATCCTGGATGCCTTTTGCAAAAATGTAGACACGAAGGTACGAAAGCCCCAAATCCAAAATGGCTTCCAACGACCATTATGAAAATGAACATTTTACTATCTAGTTGATGGAGCACACACCGATTAGGTCTGTGTCTAGTGGGGTCTCTACACATCTTCTGTATCTGTTGAATCTCCAGGCTCGCTCCTCTCATCATCACTTCCACTTTCATCCGAATAATCGCAAAGTGTGAGCTGTTGGGGCAATGGGGGTTGAGTGTAGCGTACTGGTCGGCACTTCCCATCCACAAGTTCCCAGCCGTGCCCAATAGCCTTGACCCACAAGTCAGCAGCGAATGTGATAAACGGGTTATCTCCCCTGAAAAGCGAAGCAAGCTTCGAAGATGGCGACGATGGAAAAGAGAACTGTGAGCGAACTGCGAAAGGTGTGTGTGGGTGTGTGTGTGTGATGTGTGTCAGTGTGTGTGTATGCGCGTGCTGTGTGTGTGTGTGGCTGTGCTTGCGTGAGCTTGTGTGTGTGTGTGTGTGTGTGAGAGAGAGAGAGAGAGAGAGCGATAGTGAGAGTAGGGTATGGTTGTTGGTGAAAGTTGAGTTGGACGCTGGGGTTGGGCGGGTGTGTGTGTCAGAGAGGGTTGTGTGTGTGTGTGTGGGGGGGTGGGTGGACTGCGTGTGTGTGTTTATTTGTGTGTGTGAGGCCTGTAGCTCTCACTTCTCACATTATGAAAGTTTTTGAAAGACTGATGTTGACTGTTTTGAAGGTCCAAGTCGCTGCTTTTCAAGATTCTTTGCAGTTTGCATACAGGGCCAAAGTAGGGGTTGATGATGCACTATTGTTTATCAATCAATCAATCAATCAATGAAGCTTATATCGCGCATATTCCGTGGGTACAGTTCTAGGCGCTCTGCAGTGATGCCGTGTGAGATGAAATTGTATACGGCCAGTAGATTGCAGCCATGTCGGCGCATATTTACCTTTCACGGCCTTATTCCAAGTCACACGGGTATGGTAGACAATTATTAACTGTGCCTAAGCAATTTTGCCAGGAAAGACCCTTTTGTCAATCGTGGGATCTTTAACGTGCACACCCAATGTAGTATACACGGGGGGTGGTTCGGACACCGAAGAGAGTCTGCACACAAAGTTGACTCTGTGAAATAAATTTCCGCCGAACCTGGGATCGAACTCACGCTGACAGCGGCCAACTGAATACAAATCCAGCGCGCTACCAACTGAGCTATATCCCCGCTTATGTTACATTCTGTGTACACACATATGGAGAAGAGCTCTGCGTGTGTTAGAGTTATGTTTTTTGATTTTTCTTCTGCCTTTCAGACTATTCAGCCTCATCTTCTGGCTCAGAAGTTACAAAACATTTCTTTGCATCATAGTACAGTGAAATGGATTCTGGATTATTTGGTAGATAGACCACAGTTTGTACGATGGAATGGTACTTTTACATCTGACATGATTAACACTTTCACCGGAGCACCACAAGGAACAGTTTTGTCACCTTTTTTGTTCACCCTGTATACATCTGATTTTAAAGTACAAGGAGAGTCATGTCATCTTCAGAAATTTTCTGACGACTCTGCCGTGGTTGGTTGTATTCTTGATGGTGATGAGAGCTTGTATAGAGAACGTATTGATGATTTTGTGTCTTGGTGTGATTCCAACTTTTTAGTATTAAACGCAAGCAAGACAAAGGAAATGATTTTTGATTTTCGCAAAAAGAAAGACACTGTCCATCCTGTGGTCATCAAAGGTGATGCGATTGAGATAGTCAGCGAGTACAAGTATTTAGGTGTAGTTCTAGATAACAAGCTAAGCTGGTTTAATCATGTTGATGCTGTTTTTAAGAAGACGCAGTCAAGATTGTTTTTCCTGCGCAAGCTGAGATCATTTCATGTGTGTAACAAGATGCTGTACATGTTTTATCAGAGTATGGTGTGCAGTGTGATGGTGTTTGCATCAGTGTGTTGGGGAGGGAATGCCACTGCAAGGGACACTGGCAGGCTGAACAGGCTGATAAAGAAAGCGAGTTCTACTGTAGGCCAGAGCCTTGACACCCTTGAAGTCCTTGTTGAAAGAAGGCTTGCCAGTAAGTCCAGAGCTATTCTGCTCGACCTAGGGCATCCCCTCCACGACGCACTGATGGATCTCCGCATCACACGGAACGCTCGGTTTCTCATGCCTAGGTGTCGAACGGAGCGTTTTCGGCGTTCTTTTCTTCCTGCAGCTGTGAGATATTTTAACAGCAACCGAGCCATTGTCCTGGCCACAGACTATCAGTGATGCCTTTTAAATGTACCTCTTAATGATAGATTTAATTTGGTTTGATGACTGTTTGACCTTTGATCATAACTAGTGCTGTGATAATGAGCTTTAGCACTGTTGTGATGGTGTTGACACTATACTTTGCCCAATTGAGTCTTACTACCTGATGGCTAATCTACTGTGATACCTGTGATAACTGATGATGATTACTGGGATTGGTTTTATGTGTTTGGTTGGTCTCTTCTTTTGGTAGTGCAATAGCGTTAATTATGGATTGTTGTTATCATCATTTACATAAAACTTATCTGTTAATCCAAACAATGATATACTTACTGTGATGTTCTTAACTACACTTTAACATGGAATGTATGTATGTATGTATGTATGTATGTATGTATGTATGTATGTATGTATGTAGGTATGTAGGTATGTATGTAGGTATGTATGCATGTGTGTTGGTGTGTCATGTGTGCAAGTAAAAAGGGTATTGTAGTTGTACATATATTACTTTAGATATTTTTTTTGTTATCAGGGGTTTTATGAATTTTCTTCTCTTATTCTTTTATAATTATTAATTAATGACCTATATGTGCTGATGACCAATTTAATTTCCTTTGTTGGATCAATAAAATGTTATGAGTTATGAGTTATGGGTGTGGGGGGGGGGTGACTGCGTGTGTGGGTTTATTTGTGTGTGTGAGGGTTGTGTGTGTGTGTGTGTGGGACTGCGTGTGTGTGTTTATTTGTGTGTGGTGTATGTGTGCCTTTCGCCTTGTATTGAGGAAATTAAACTGTGTTTGCGTATTATGTGTGTGTTTGCAAGCGTGCGTGTATGTTAGGCATATCTCAGTAGGTGTGTGTATGTGCGCGTACATGCAATGTGTGTGCGTGCGCGCGTGTGTTTGTGTATGTATGTATGTGTGTGTGTGTGTGTGTATGTGTGTGTGTGTGTGAGATAAACAAACTATCAAGAACAAAACAAAACTGAACAAACGAAATGTTTTCCCCCCAACTCTGATTATTGCTTGTTTCGGAGACGACTGTGATTTTGACTTTTTGAGTAAGCCTACACGAACACACAAGCTCAATACAGCCGGCAACAAGTTCGCCGGTCGGGGCAGTGAAATACTATTTCAAATAGATCTATTTCACTAAGAATGTCAATGGATATAGGGCAACATACTTATTTTTTAAATCAGTGATTGATTAGATCGTCATATTTTTGTGACACTGAGACCAAACCATCAAAAAATTAGCAATAGGCCTTGAATCAAAGTCGTGCGAGATCTGACCTTGCTGCAAATGTACGTGTACGACTTGATTGTGTTGACGTTCAACTGGTAAGCTGGGCGATTGCAGGCTTTTATCCAGCGAAGGCAGCGATCTAGATGGTACAGATGCTTTCCCGGTTTCACAAATGGGATGAATTTCACGCCAACACAGCGTTCAGGATACCTATCATCCGTTTTACATTGTCCCCAAGCACAGCGCTTGTTAGGCAGCATTTGTGTGTGTTTGCTTCCAAAAATAAGGGAAGTAACTCCCAGAGCCTCGATATGTGGATATGGTTAATTGGGGATGGATGGTCAAACAGGTTGTAATGAAGTTGGCAATATGTGATATAATTTGTCCTCTCCACATGGAGATTCAAAGAGTCGTCATCGGGTGGGAGGCGGAATATACTTTTCCTCTTCATTGTGTGCCACTTGGAAGCTCTGGCCTGCCCGCAGGTAGTATCTGCACTTTCACCATAGATGCTGGAGAGAACAAAGGACTTCATGTCAGCTTTTACACTGTTCTCTAAGTCGGGGCTTTCGCCGACTCGTTCCAGGAGTTCCCTTGCCTCAGGATTAGTCATCGCCGTCTCCATCACAGTCTTCTTCCCATGGCCATAGAATCCTGAGGTATGATCACTTCCAGTGATCACATGGAGAGGTATGATGATCTGTGAGACTTCGTTGGACAGCATGTCACTGCAGTTGATAAAGGCATCTTTGCGTTTAATCAGCAGATCACCAGGAAGTTGTTGTGAGAGATATGCTGCTTGAACATATACGTCAGTGTCCTCCCTTTCAAGTACAACTGTCCCCCTGTAGTTTCCTGTCCTGAGCTTGGCATAGGCAGAGAGCAGCATTGTATCAGCCTCTGGATATCTAGAGACATAGTCCCCATTTGCCACCCCAGTAGACAGGTTCACTGCTGTTTCACCCTCACAGTATATGACCTCACACCCCACACGAGCAACTTCTGCTTCCAACTTTTTCTTCACGAGCTTCTTCAATCTGACCTTGTTTCCTGATCTGACCATGAATTGGTTGAATTCAGCAGCACCTGGGAAAGTGTCTTCGGGCTTAGGGAACACATTTGGAATATGTCCATGCTTTGCAGCCCGTCGATCATGTTCATCGTCCTTGATGCTGAAGGGAAGGTCATATTTGTCATTGATCAGGATGATGTAGGGGCTTGCATTAGCATGGCGTGAGAAGATGATCGCGCATATCTTATGCAGATAGTCATTCCAGCTGTAGTGCGAACCATCACGCTTCCTAGCCTCTCGGTCATCAGGTGTAGGAGTGGCTAACCGCCAGATCATCCCCATGTCAACAATGCTGATGTAGGTCTGTGGTTTTTGAGCAACTGGATCTTTGTTGAACAGCTCCAACATTTTGCTCTTCATAGTCTTGCGGAAGGATCCATCTACGTTGTACAGAGACAAGCATTCCTCGGTCACCCTCCCCTCAAGTACTTGCTCAAGTTGGAACATGCCTAAACCATCCACGAGGTCCACCAGGGCCGCAAGTCCCGACTTTTCCATCTGAGCCACCTTTGTAGACGCACCAACTCATGCACAAATCCGCTCGCTGGCGAATGTCTGCCTTTTATTCTTGTGGATGGTAGCAGTGAGAAGCTTTGTCTTGGTGAATACCCTGTCATTCAGGAGGGTTTCAACTTGATATTGTCCGTCTGCAAATGCAGTATTGAGGTCTTGAACAAGTTCTGGAGAAGCAGCCAGGCCAGACTGCAGTGACCTCAGTGCAGGTGATGAGGTGTCAAACGGCTGAGCGTTGAACTCTGTCATGCAGCCCTGCAGGTCCTGAATTGCTTGTTCGTCCTTTTTCATCCTTGCTGGCTGGCACTCAACATGTTTTCTGTGGCGACGCTCGCATTTGAGGTTCTGCTGAACGGCAGCTTTCACCCTGGCCACGTTGTTAACATTTCGGATTGTTGAGAACAGCTGCTTCTCGTTTTGTAGAAGCTGAAGCCAGCCTTGCTTAAGTTTCGAGTTCAAATTCATGGTGGTCTCAATCCACAAATCAAGTGGCTGGCAGGAATAAGGTAGTCCTGTCATGGACTGGGCAAAGTGCGCATTGAAGAATGTCTTTTGCTCATCTGCTAGAGAAGACAACATTGCCCAATAATCTGGCAGCCACCTTCCGTAGTCATGAATGTTGTAAGCCATGAGCCCTTTCAACATGTCGTAAGTTGATGAAAGTTTATACTCTGGTCCATTTCTTGCGTGGCATGCATCCAGATTTTGTGCAAGAGGGTCTGTCATCTCCATGAATGAGATCCAAAAGTCTCCCATGTCTGTGCCAGGTTTTTCATACACACTTTTGATCATGTCCTTCATGTTGTCATCCTCCTCTAGGTCACCATGGGCTTCGTGGATAGCCTCCTGTGTCTCGGTGAGAGCATTGCGCACAATGTCCAGCTTCTCCTTGACGGCTTCTGATAGTTCCTCATGCTCAAGAATATCTTTCAATCGTAGGTGGATGAGAGCCTCTCTCCATAGCATGATGCAGCGCACGCCACGCCTGTAATGTTTTCCTCGCAGTGCTTGATCCACAGACCCATCCACTATCACCCCTGCTGTCACCAGTGTGTCTGACATCCCAGATCCTTTGAATCTTTTGTATATGGCGTGGATGTACGACATTTGTTGGTGGAACGCTCCAATAATAGGGGTGATATCCTCGAACAGTTCCGGATTCTCAGCCTTGATCTGGACAATCGTTTTTTATGTAGGCAGATCACCAACGAGAAAGGTAAATGGAATGTTCTTCTCGCGCATGGCCTGCACTAGCTTCGCCATGATGTCATGCACCACTGACTTGCTTGGAGGTTCATCGTAGGTCGTGTGAAAATAGGGCTTGCTCTTTTCAGGTGGTGGTGTTGTGAACATCACCATATTTATCAAGTCCTAGCCAGTTTTTAGTCTTTGACTGTAAAATATCCCATTTAGCTTGGCTGATGGTATCGGAGGATTCACAAGGCTTTCCACACTTCAGTAAACATTCATAAGACATATTGCTGATAGTGTCTATATTTTATGTATTGAATGTTACATTAAGTCACTTTTGATCGTCCGTTGATGATTGATGGCTAACACATCTTGAACAGCAATGCACACATTAACTTGAAACATAAAAAGAAACATAAAAAGAACAATTACTTTGTGCATATTTGTGTATAAATCAAAGTTACTACATACATTTTTTTACATGATCAAAGAGATCTGGAAAGAGCTTTACATATTTTAAACATGTTTAAAGCTGTTTCCAATTTAGAAGTGAATGTAAATAAAATGAAGCCATGTGGATTGGGTCAAACAAATATTATACTGTACTGACCAATATTTTGGTCTTAAATGGAAACGGAAAGTAAAAATCGTTGGAATTGTTTTTTTCAAACAATATACCTGCGTCATCAATTGAAGACAACTGGTCTAAGAAAATTCAACGTATGCAACAAATAATTTTTAATTGGTCCAAAAGAAACAAAAGTATACAAGGTAAAATTTGCATTGTTAAAACCTTTCTTATATCTCAGTTCGTTTATATTTTCCAGTCTCTAGCAGTGCCCTATCCTGTTTTACATCAAATTAATTCCATTTTGTTCAGGTTTATTTGGAAGAAAAAATATTCAAATACACGGGCGTTTGAAAAAGTAAAACGAACAATTATGTGTAAATTAAAAGATGATGGTGGATTGAATATGATGTGGAATGTTGTGGATATGCACAACTCATTTATGATGTCGTGGGCTATTGGTCTGCAGAACTCTACAGACAATTACTGGTCTGTCACTCCTAGATATGTTTTTTTCAAGTTTGGGTAATGGTTTGTCCTGTTTTGACCTTAATGCATCCTCCAAGAAGCTGGTTGGCGTTGTTAACTGCAGATCGGTCTTTTGGAGACAAGTATTGTTAACCTGGCTAGACAACAAACACATTTTGTATGAAAAGTATGATGCCACACCTGTTCCATTGATGAATCAATGTATATGGAACAACATGAATATACAATATAAACATAAATGCCTCTTGTTCAAAGATTTTATTAAATGTCATATTTATCATGTAAAGGATGTCATGAATGAAATCGGTGACATGATTTCATTTGAAGAATTATGTCAAAAGGTTGCTTATAAACCAGCCAGACAATTTGAGAATAATGCGTTATGTACAGCACTTAAAACAAAACTGATTAACGCATTGCCATACCGATATGTTCTGTTGCAGGGTTTGACTCGTATTGGCAATATTACACCAAGGGAAATAAGAACTGTTTTGGTTAATTTCGAGGTACAAACTCCGAGCGCCTGTTCTTTTTGGCAAAGAAAGCATAATGTTGTTCTGGAATCAAGACACTGGCTGATAGGCCAAAAAAAAAAAAGGTCTGTTTACGGTAACCCGACCGACCCTAGTTTTTTCGCGCGACCCTAGACTTTTTTTGGGCATTTGGGGAAAAAAAAAATCTTGTTTTTTTGGCAAAATAACGTAAAAATATGTTTTTTTGGAAAAGAAAAAAAAATCCCGACCTACCGACCCTATTTTTTGGGCCTATGTTACCGTAAACAGACCTATTTTTTGTTTGGCCTTAGCTGTTGATTGTACAAAATAAAAACGACTGCGTCTGCTTCATTGGAAAATTTTACACAGAATTTACCCAACGAATATTTTACTAAACAAGATGGGTTTATGTCAAACTAATAATTGTGAAGTTTGTAATGAACTGGATACACTTGAGCACTTCTTTTTATATTTAGTCAAGTTTTGACTAAATATTTTAACATCGAGGGGGAATCGAAACGAGGGTCGTGGTGTATGTGCGTGCGTGTGTGTGTGTGTGCGTGTGTGCGTGCGTGTGTGCGTGCGTGCGTGCGTGCGTGCGTGCGTGTAGAGCGATTCAGACCAAACTACTGGGCCGATTTTTATGAAATTTTACATGAGAGTTCCTGGGATTGATATCCCCGAACGTTTTTCTCTTTTTTTCGATAAATGTCTTTGATGACGTCATATCCGGCTTTTCGTGAAAGTTGAGGCGGCACTGTCACGCCCTCATTTTTCAACCAAATTGGTTGAAATTTTGGTCAAGTAATCTTCGACAAAGCCCGGACTTCGGTATTGCATTTCAGCTTGGTGGCTTAAAAATTAATTAATGACTTTGGTCATTAAAAATCTGAAAATTGTAAAAAACAATAAAAATTTATAAAACGATCCAAATTTACGTTTATCTTATTCTCCATCATTTGCTGATTCCAAAAACATATAAATATGTTATATTTGAATTAAAAACAAGCTCTGAAAATTAAATATATAAAAATTATTATCAAAATTAAATTTTCCAAATCAATTTAAAAACACTTTCATCTTATTCCTTGTCGGTTCCTGATTCCAAAAACATATAGATATGATATGTTTGGATTAAAAACACGCTCAGAAAGTTAAAACGAAGAGAGGTATAGAAAAGCGTGCTATCCTTCTCAGCGCAACTACTAAACCGCTCTTCTTGTCAATTTCACTGCCTGAACGGTGGACTGACGATGCTATGAGTATACGGTCTTGCTGAAAAATTGCATTGCGTTCAGTTTCATTCTGGGAGTTCGACAGCTACTTGACTAAATATTGTATTTTCGCCTTACGCGACTTGTTTCATTGTCAAGAGGTGAGGAACGTTTGGAAACTATGTAAAGACTTTATTTTTAAGCAAAATTATTATAGTATAACTTTGAATGAAACAGATATATTATTTGGTTTTTGGAATGAAAATTTAAAAAACGATCAAATTTACTTTATAAATTATTGTATTTTGATAACAAAAATGACCATAGGAAAATTTAAGTATGGGAAGAAGTTAGACTTACGTATTTTATTAGAATTAGAGTTAAACATTAGACAGAAGTTTATGTTTTGTATAATATAAAGTTGATTATGTTATACAGAAAAAGACCAAGGAAGAAGGATGCTCCCCGCCTTAAAAAAAAAAAAAAAAACAAATATATATATAAATAAATAAAAATAAAATAAAAAATTACAAAAATCGGGCCAAAAAATATGGGTTGAAGCATCCTGCATGCAACTGAGGTCAAAAAAAAAAAAAGTTACTACATACATAGAATAATCTCTGTAACATATCAACTGAGAAACGGACATTACAGCCTACTAGGAAGGACCTTTCAAAACTTTGCAAAAGTGACCGTTCGGACATGAAAATTGGCGGCCATCTTGGTTTTGGACATCAAAAATAGGCCAAATCATATAAATATTACCAAATATGAATTTCCCATGCCAAACTATCCTAGAAAACATGTTTTGTGCAGCATTCTAAGCCAAACCAGTAAAAAGTTACTGAAAGAGAAAATATACCAGGTTTGCTGCTTGCAATTGACTTTGAAAAGGCGTTCGACAGTGTGTCCTGGCCCTTTTTACAAAAGGCATTGGATTTTTTCAATTTTGGAAACGATGTAAAACAGTGGATACGAGTTTTTTACCAAGATATACAGACATGTGTTACAGTAAATGGCCAATATTCTGGTTGGTTTAATATAAGAAGAGGCGTCCGACAAGGCGATAGCCTCTCACCATATTTGTATTTAATATGTTCCGAGATACTATCATTAATGTTACGTAATAATTCTGTGATAAAAGGATTGAAATTGAATAACGAGGAAGTGTTATTGTCTCAATTTGCGGACGATACAACTCTTTATTTGGATGGCAGTAAGGAATCGTTTGTTGAATGTGTTAAAACTTTACAGAAATTTTCTAAATTTTCCGGATTAAAGATAAACAATGAAAAAACTCAAATTGTCTGGATTGGAAGAAAGCGAAATTCACAAGAAAGATATATGAGGGATATGAACTTCTGTTGGGACCCTGGGATCTTTAAAGTATTGGGAGTCAAATTTTCGACTAACACCGGCAACATTCTGGAAATTAATTATGAAGGAAAATTAAAAGAGATTAAAAGACTTTTAAAAGATTGGAGCAGAAGACAGTTAACACCATTCGGTAGAATTACAATTTTGAAAACTTTGGTCCTTTCAAAATTGGTTTATTTATTAACTGTATTGCCAGACCCACCCGAAGAGTTTTTACGAGAAGTGAATGCAGCCTTTTATTCCTTCCTGTGGAATGGTAAACCTGCAAAGATTCGGCGTAATGTCGTTTGCAGACCTTATTGCAGTGGTGGTCTGAATATGATTGACATTTACACTTTTGTGGCATCAGTAAAGATAAATTGGATTCGCAGACTAAAGATGTTTGAATTTGATGTAAAAAAGCTTATTTTTGATATAAATACCTGGAATGAAAGACATATTTAAAGTGGGTGCCGAGTATGTAAATGTGTTAATGAAACGATGTGGTAACATTTTTTGGAAGGATGTTTTGAAACATTATAAGAAATGTTGTTCCTTAAGCGAGGTAATTAATGTGAATGATTGTGTTTCCGAATGTATACATTACAATTTTAACATTATACGAGACCACGGTACAATAGTAAATAAGGAATGGATTGAAAATGATGTAGTGTTTATCCATCAGTTGCTACATTTAAATGGAAATTTCTTTACCTTTGAAGAATTTAGGTTAAATTTTCCTTTTGTTCAAACTAATTTTTTATTCTATGAAGGAGTGATTAATTCCCTACGAAAATATTAGAGAAAAGTAAAAATTGATTCGTTGAATGGTTTTCAGATTAGGGATTATAAACCCTGGCAGATTATTTGTAGAGGCAAACAGGCAATTAAAGAAGTCCTTTTGAAATCAAAATTTGACGATAACCCTGCAGGCATGAACATATGGAATATGTATTTTTACAACCTGAACTGGAAACAGATTTTTGATAAGTGTTTCAAAACAACTAAGGACACACAGTTAAGATGGTTCCAGACCAGATTGCTTCACCGCATTCTTGGTGTTGCTAGCCGGCTATTTGTTCAAAAGATTCTTGACAGTCCCCTTTGTGCCTTTTGTAAAATTGAAAATGAAACAATTTCACATATATTTTGGTACTGCCCGCTTAGTCGGAAATTTTGGACTGACTTGGAAGAACTGTTAAACAGAAGTGGTATTTACCGCGCAAATGTTCTTTTTACAGAAGAATTTATTTTGTTTGGGTGTATGAACAATGTTAAGGTAGATGTAGTTTTGGATTTTATCATTTTGTTTGCAAAGTTTTATATTTATAAGAGTAAGTTACAAGAGACAAGGCCACTGTTAGAAATATTTCTAAGAAATTTGAAATACAGATTTGAAATAGAAAAATATTCCAGTTTCAAATCTGGTAACATTACCAAATTTGTAGAATTATGGTCCCCATATAAAGAGTTGGTTAGGTAGTACGCTAGGTTGTGCAGAGATGTGATGATATGTGTTTTGGCTTTGATTTTTGTTTGTTTCTTTTCCTTTTTTGTCTTTGTTTGACGGTATTATTAACTGACTGTATTATTATTAAGCAGGTAATACGTCCATAATGTCAAGTATTGTAATCTGCATGCTATGTTAAGCTCCGGCCTTACTTGTAGGAGAACGGTATGTTATATGTCCGTCTGTCTGTTATGTCCTAATGCTGTGTGTTGTGTATACTTGCCAAACATATCTATTATAAATGTTGATGGATGAATGATGATAAATTGTAGACGGATGCATGTTATTGATTAAAAGCCCCACAATGATGTGCTTGGCACAACAAAAAAAAGAAAAAAAAAGGTTAATTTTCATACTGGCCGTTGGTGGCCATTTTGAATTTGGGGCTCTCAAAAGTTATTCCCACACTTTCGCGAGGGCCACCCATTCTAAAAATGTTATTTAACCTTCACAGAAGTCAAATCCATCGAGAAACGGACCTTGCGCAGAGGTGATTGCATAAGCGTAAGGCAAGTGTGACACCCTGCATAACGCAAATGTGACAGGGCCTTTACTCTTCAATCGTTTCCTCAAAGGAACTATTCTGTCACCTTCTATCACTTCTGTCCTATTACTTTCCAAAAGAAAAGGCAGTGATATAATAAACTGAGCAAACAAATTGATTTAGATATATCTGCCGCAATTAATATTAAAATGTCATGACTCCGCGCGTGACAAAGCTAGATGACGTAACGTCAGCGGTGATCTTTAAAAGGCAAAGCGATGCCTGTCTCTCTACCAGAAGTCCCCGTCTATCACAAGAGGAACAGTCAACTACTACTGGTCATATCTTCTCATTGTCTCTGTCTTTTACCTGTTCCTGTCGTCAAAACCTAACAGGTAAGTGTCCAGATTTTCTATTTGTGTGGAGTAACAAAATTAAAAAACAAAATTAAAACAATAGAGATAACAGTACATCAAGAACCATTACATTGTGTCGGTATTTATTTGACCTGTTTTAGTCGGGTTTTGTTTATTTGTTTAATGCCGAATAATAAAAATAAAAAAATAACATCCGACGTTGGACACATGAAAAGTGAACAAGTCGCGTAAGGCGAAAATACAATATTTAGTCAAGTAGCTGCCATTTTTCAGCAAGACCGTATACTCGTAGCATCGTCAGTCCACCGCTCATGGCAAAGGCAGTGAAATTGACAAGAAGAGCGGGGTAGTAGTTGCTCTAAGAAGGATAGCACGCTTTTCTGTACCTCTCTTTGTTTTAACTTTCTGAGCGTGTTTTTAATCCAAACATATCATATCTATATATTTTTGGAATCAGGAACCGACAAGGAATAAGATGAAAGTGTTTTTAAATTGATTTCGAAAAAAAAAATTTTGATAATAATTTTTATATATTTAATTTTCAGAGCTTGTTTTTAATCCGAATATAACATATTTATATGTTTTTGGAATCAGCAAATGATGGAGAATAAGATAAACGTAAATTTGGATCGTTTTATAAATTTTTATTTTTTTTTACAATTTTCAGATTTTTAATGACCAAAGTCATTAATTAATTGTTAAGCCACCAAGCTGAAATGCAATACCGAACCCCGAGCTTCGTCGAAGATTACTTGACCAAAATTTCAACCAATTTGGTTGAAAAATGAGGGCGTGACAGTGCCGCCTCAACTTTCACGAAAAGCCGGATATGACGTCATCAAAGACATTTATCAAAAAAATGAAAAAAATGTTCGGGGATTTCATACCCAGGAACTCTCATGTCAAATTTCATAAAGATCGGTCCAGTAGTTTAGTCTGAATCGCTCTACACACACACACACACACACGCACACACGCACGCACACACACACGCACATACACCACGACCCTCGTTTCGATTCCCCCTCGATGTTAAAATATTTAGTCAAAACTTGACTAAATATAAACAAGTCGCGTAAGGCGAAAATACAATATTTAGTCAAGTAGCTGTCGAACTCACAGAATGAAACTGAACGCAACGCAACGCAGCAAGACCGTATACTCGTAGCATCGTCACTCCACCGCCCGTGGCAAAGGCAGTGCCCGTGGAATTGACAAGAAGAGCGGGGTATTCGTTGCGCTGAGAAGGATAGCACGCTTTTCTGTACCTCTCTTCGTTTTAACTTTCTGAGGGTGTTTGTAATCCAAACATATCATATCTATATATTTTTGGAATCAGGAACCGACAAGGAATAAGATGAAAGTGTTTTTAAATTGATTTCGAAAAAAAAAATTTGATAATAATTTTTATATATTTAATTTTCAGAGCTTGTTTTTAATCCGAATATAACATATTTATATGTTTTTGGAATCAGCAAATGATGGAGAATAAGATAAACGTAAATTTGGATCGTGTTATAAATTTTTTTTTTTTTTTTACAATTTTCAGATTTTTAATGACCAAAGTCATTAATTAATTTTTAAGCCACCAAGCTGAAATGCAATACCGAAGTCCGGGCTTCGACGAAGATTACTTGACCAAAATTTCAACCAATTTGGTTGAAAAATGAGGGCGTGACAGTGCCGCCTCAACTTTCACGAAAAGCCGGATATGACGTCATCAAAGACATTTATCAAAAAAATGAAAAAAATGTTCGGGGATTTCATACCCAGGAACTCTCATGTCAAATTTCATAAAGATCGGTCCAGTAGTTTAGTCTGAATCGCTCTACACACACGCACATACACCACGACCCTCGTTTCGATTCCCCCTCGATGTTAAAATATTTAGTCAAAATTTGACTAAATATAAAAAGAAATGCGTGGAATTGAAATATAAATGGGAGAAAAAAACCTGCTTCGGTTATCGCCCGTCGACACATAGCCTCTTGTACTTTCTTTACCACTGTCATTCGTGTCTTTCATCGTGCACTATATGTACTGATTGAACACTGAATTTCCCTTCTTAGAGCTATATATGAACACGTGTGGGAATTCGGGGGCTGTGATTGGATGGTCTCTTCCGATCATCAAAGCATAATGCGGCGGAAGTCGGCCATTTTACTCAATATCCAAAAGCATATTGAGAAAAATGGCCGACGCATGATTCCGCTTTATCCATCTGTACCACGGCGATGTTTCTATCGACAACAGCATACACTGACAACTTAAAAAGCTGTTTCAACAACTGTGTTGTGAAGTCGAATGCACTTGGAGTCAGTTTTTCTTCCAGAGTCAGAAAGCGTGTAGCGGTGTGCATGTCTGCGCGAACATGATGCGCGTAAGAAGTTAGTCTGCTATCAAAACCTGAGATCAACGCATCGACGCAAAAACTGTCATTTTGTAAGTTTGGAACAACAAATCAAGGTCATAACAGCTATATAATCGCTATTGTGTTGTCAGCGTAGCAATAGGGTCCGATAGTTAGACTCGAACAAGTATAATGCGACTCGTCGGCATTATACTTGTCTCGTCTAAATATCGGACCCTATTGCTACGCTGAAAACACAATAGCTGTTAATGACGTCAGACACAAACTAACACTCATAAGTATGTATACTAGTAGTCAACCCCGGCTCAACACACACACACAAACACACACACACACACACCACCACCACCACTACCACCACCACCACCACCCTCGTCTCGATTCTCCGTCTATGTTAAAACATTTACTCAAAGCTTAACTAAATATAAAGGAAACATTGCAGGCAGGTCCATAAAAGATGTAGGCTACCTATTTCCATTTTGCTCGGACATTTCTGTTTTTCTAGATTTCTATTCAGGTTTTAGGCAGAATGCATAAGAAACATTGATATTTAAGGAAAATGAGTTTGAATGACATTGGATCACTAACCCTCGAGTCAGTCAACCCAAATGGGCGACGATTATTTCGCGACCAGACTAGCGGAATGCACTTGGTGTTCTCGCGGGAGGGACTTAAGCAGGGGGCATTTGCCATTTGCGAAACTTGAGAGATTGAGAGATTTCCTAACCAGAGAACTGCATGTACATGCCCACAGCCAGCAGTTTTCATGTGAACAGCCTTCTTTTAAATCTATGACAGGAGTTACCTCCCTTCAATGTATTACAAAGTACAGAAATAGTTACCTCCCTTTGCTTCTTCACATTTCCTGAACTGTCTGGTTAATTATTTTCTTCTTCATTTCTTCTTCTCATATGAGCAATAGAGAGTCTCTAAAGTCACTGGTATTATGTGCTTGCCATAGGTGAACACTATGCATTGAACTGAATTTGCTTTAGATATTATGCTGTATTTAATAAAGGGGAGGTTCATAATCTGAGAAAAGAAACAATGAATTACTAGCAATTACATTAAAAATTGAATTACTAATTAAAAAGAAACTAAAACCCAGGTGCACATCTGCGGCTTTTGCCATCTCTGAGGTATGGCGACCACAGACACACAGACAGACAGACACGCTTACATCCATATTATGTTTTTATATGTAATAGATAATTAGATAATAGAAGATACTAGTTTCGTCTTGTGGTTAAACACGTTAAGCACAATTTGTGCGAGTTCCCATGGAAGCCTCAAAAGAAAATGGTCACGAACGAACACGCGTACGCTCCATCTTGACACCCGACGGGCTAGTAATCAGTAATTACACACGATGGATTTTAGGATCAGGCCGGTTTAGTCAGAGATATAGAGAATACTACATGGCTTGCTGTGTCGTACCAGATTTACACGAGTTTTGTTTTTTTAAATATTGAACTGCGAGCGAAAGCGAGCTGTTGAAAAATCAACGAGTGTAAATCTGGTACGAAACAGCAAGCCATGTAGTATTCTGTTTATCCTACATACTGTATTTACGTGTATTTTACTGACAATGTCCTGCAGTCGAGGCAGCTAAATTGAAGACGCTTGTTTTGGAACCTCGATCTCTTCTAAAGTCTCGTGCAATCTATTACGTCAAAGTAAAGAAACGTCACTCTGAATAATAAGCACTCATTCATCCAGGGTAATTAGCGAGCACAATTTTTATTTCTATAATGACGTTTGTCTCGGTGACTTTGGCATCATAAGCAGTGGAAAAACAGGTCCCTGCCAGACTTGCTTGACATGACCTCATTTACATGATATACACACGTGTGATTTGAACGATCATTATCTCACGAGTGTCTCTCTCACCAGGGCCGGACCCAGGGGGGGGGGGGGGGGGGTTCCAGGGGTTCCGGAACCCCACCCCTGGAAAAAGCATGTACCTTTGAGTGGTTTTTTTTTTTTACTAGCTTTAGCACCAAAACAATGCTGCTCTTAACCCTCAAAACAAGGCTCAGAATGCACCAGATTGCACAGATTTTAACCGTTTTTCAAAAATTTTCTGGGGGAGCATGCCCCCGGACCCCCCTATTTCGCGCGCCTGCTTTGCAGGCGCGCGCTTGTGGCTTCGCCACTTCGCTGATTTGCCCCCCAAAAAAGGAGGAACCCCCCCCCCTTACAACTCATTTGGTCCGGCCCTGCTCACGTATGTAGGATAATCCTAATTAACTACTCACTCACACAAGAAGCAATTCTTCGCCTTGTCAAAGATTGTGTTCAGAAGAAACACTTACTAGTTGTGAAAACGTCGTATTAATCCAAAGTATACCACCATGCTGGTATGTTATACCGCACTGGACGAACGATGTCCGTGTTGTTTTTTTTTTTTTTTGTTTTTTTTTTTCTCGTTTTTGTTTTACGTTTTGGAAGACGCTTAAGCGTGCCCTTTTAATCAATAAAAAAAAATAGCACTACATAACACACTTGGTATCTGTATGTTTAACCGTTCATTAATCTGTGGCACAGTAAATTAACATGTACGTGTTTAATGTGTCAGCTTAATGAATGACTGTCTTCACCAGTGTGATTTGAGACAACCTGGTTTTCTTCATAAAAGGACAATATGACACAATGTAATGTCATTAATTAATGTGTCCCTCGACAATGACAGACATAATGTCAGGCTTCAAAGCACACTCCTTCCTGTTTGGGTCATGAACACACTTACTGACATCTTCACAGCAAGGCGGCTCCTCCAAACAAGCAAGCGCGTTGAAGATCGACCTTTTAGCCTGATTAAAGCCCCAGTTTGTCTCAAAGGGTTTACAAAACGATTCTTCTAATGAAAAAACCCAGTTCTAACCTTATGGAACACACTTGCAATAGCATTTAATAGCATTAAATGAAACCGTTCGTGCTTCAGACTTCGAAGAAAACGTTGTTTTACTTACACCAGCTATAAAAAAGGATTGCTTTGACTTTCAGTTGAAGATGATGAAGCTTGTGATGATCGCTGTCCTGGTCCTGTCCTGCCTTTTCGTGCATGTAGCTGCTCAGCCGGGTGAGGCTTCAAACAGTTTATTGATTTGTTCATGTTTTTGTTCTTTTTTTTTTGTATTGTGTTTTAGATTATTATGTTGTGTTTTTGTGGGTTTTTTTTAATCTTATTTTATTTTATTTTTTCTTCTTCTTCTTCTTCTTCTTCTTCTTCTTCTTCTTCTGAGTTCATGGGCTGAAACTCCACACATACATTCGTGTTTTTTGCACGATCGATAAAATGGTGTTTCATATCCCACAGGTACTTAGCCTTTTAAGGACTAGAGAGTATTATACGATACCGGTTTTTTTGCTCGGGTGGGTTTTTACGTGTGTGGCAGTTTTTTCCCCGCCATTTAGGCATACATACGCCGCTTTCGGGGGAAGCATGCTGGGAATGTTCGTGTTTCTATAACACGCCGAAGTCTGGCATGGATTACATGGTCTTTTCTGTGCACACTTGGTCTTGTGCTTGCGTGTACACACGAAGGGGATAAGACACTAGCAGGTCTGCTTATTAGTTGACCTTTGAGATCGGAAAAATCGCCACCAGCAACCCACCAGGCGCGGCCGGGATTCGGACCCACGACCCTCCTCTTGGGAGGCCAGTGTAACACGAGAAAATTGCTCCCACGAGATTTTTACTCCGGAGTAAAAATGTCGTACGAAAATGTTACTCCCTTTACAAAAAAAAGTACTCCCCCATTACACGAGAAAATTACTTAGGGAGTTCTTTTCTCGTACGGAAGGTGTACTCGGAGTAAGAATTTTGTACGAAAATTTTACTCTGGAGTAAATTTTTCGTGGAGTAAACATTTCGTGTTACACCGGCGTCTTTTCCACGGGGCCACTGCGTCCGTCTTATTTAGTTTTATGTTATTCTATTTTATTCTATTTGATAACCAGCACTTCCAAACAAACAGTGGCATATTCATCTTTATGCGGATATTCTGTGTCTGCAGACGTAGTAGAATGTTTATACCTTTTTGGGAGACGTCTGTCGAGGATGACCCTTGTAATTTATGTTTAATGCTGCTTAAAAAGCATGGAATGTAGGGGAAAGTCGCTAAACCTGGAACAGTTAAAGGCATATGTACACGCTCCCGTGTTTACAAAGTGTAGTTTGCCCATAATCGATGTCAAACGCACCATAAGACCATATAATGACGATATGTCACCATGCGCGGACCATAATACATGCATTACAGCTTGTTCTAGCCTCTGAAAAAGTGAGGATGTCAACAAAGCCGCGGTGTTAGCTCCCTTGCATCAACGTTACATGTGTTGCCAAATCTATGACGATCCAGATCAAAATGAAAATTAACATATCTCAACATTGAAGGGGTCCTAGACCACAATATTTTGCAGGGAACTTAATTTAGCATGTCTCCAGCTGTTGGTAAAGCAATTAGCGTGTATAGTCATCGAGTACATATGCCTTTAAGGAGAAACAGCCGTAAAAGAAAAAAAAATGGATATTGCAAAGCGTTCTTTATATTGTCACATACTAGACTCTATCAGTAAATAAACGAACCACATAAAATAAAATAAAAGTCACGCAACTCATCAGACTGATCATAATAAAAATGTCTGCATTTGTTCCAGGTTGGACGCATGGGTGTGTAAAGTGGAACACTGTGTTGTCAAACTCGGAACACATTCAAACACACCCTGACTCTCTGTCTAGCTCTGTCTGTGTCTCACACACACACATATACACACATACACTCTCATTCACACACAAACAAGCACACATTGCCACACACACAAGATGAATAAATACGTCATAACATTTTGATTAAGCCATTTTATGTAAATGTCTTTTTTTCAACATCATATTTTGATTTTTACCAAGGAAATAACAAATCGGATAACAATTTAAGCCTCAAATGTAAAACAAAAAGATAAATAAGGGCTAGGTCTAAAAAGGACTGAAAAACAAAACCTTAAAAAAAAGGAAAAAATAGGCAAAGAACCGATTTCGCAGACAATGTCCTTTGTCTTCTACTGTCAGCGCAGTCATCGTGTGATTACTGTGTGCACTTCTGGCACTATAACATATCCTCAGGGGAGTTGGTGCCACACATGAAGCAGTACCACGAAATTTCGCAGCTTCATTTGTACCCCTCTTCTGTTGACAAATAGATATAAAAGGGCTACCTGCCCAATTGACTAAATGTAAAAATCATTACGCATAAAGTCTCAAAGCAAATAACTAAGAACAGATTTAAGAACTGATTTTGCAGACACACAAAAATTGCTAAGTACAGATTTCGAAGTCCTTTTGTCCGCTGCTGTCAGCGCAGTCCTCGTGTGCCCACTGTGTGCACCTCTGGCACTGTATCATGTTCTCAGGGGAGTTGGTGCCACACATGAAGCAGTACCAAGTGCTTTCCCCCGGGATAGAACGCATCGTCGAGAATGTTCTCCTTTTTTCCCTCTGATCAGAAGATATTCTTCTCTTGTTTCTCTGAGCAGAAGATTTTGTAGCTTCATTCTTTCCTCTTTTCTGTTGACCTGCACGCCTTTTTGCTTGTAAGGAGAAGATTGTTTTTTTCGTGATGATCTCTTCCACGAGCTTGTGGTTGTGCGTTGCAGGACATCAGCAGCAGGTAAGCTTACATTTGCTGCTGACACCAAGCAATCTTAATGACCAAAATCTCCATGTACAGTGTACAAAACAACGATGGGGGTGACGTTGGCAAATTTATTTCAGCTTCAAGAATGCTATTGATTAGTCCTTGTTCTATCTCTGGTGTTAATGTAGAAGGTCTTCCTGTGAACTTTACTTCTTCTTTTGCAAATTTGTTTGTTTCCTTCTTAATGACTTTTAAGAGTTGTGACAGTAACACCATATGCTCTTGATGCGCAACGCAAACCCATATCTCCGTTTTTCACTGCCGACAAAGCGCAGCTCATTTCTTCTGGTAACCACCGCTGTTCGGGTCTCATTATACTGTCAAACATATCAATCAATCATTCAATAAAACTTATAGAAAGGAAAAACACAACAAAACCGAAAAGAGAATTGAATACGTGAATAAAACAGCAGTGTTCTGTTTATTGTTTGATGAGGATAAGATGGAACAGAATGCGGCAAAGCTGGAACACTGTTCCATGTTTGCCTCTCTTATGTGCTCCATCATTGCCACATGGCACCTGCATGGATTTCGCGTTCTTCTGTTGGATGCACGTGACGTTTCAAATCTTTTTTTCCGTTCAAGTTATTGCAAATCTATGAAGGTTTATCACAGCAATCAACATTTTACGTGAACGTTTATAGATAAAGAGTAATCATACGAATTGTAGACGGTAGAAATAAGAAGAAGAAGGAAGAAAAGTTTAAACAAGAAGAGCAAACGCTCGATCGAGTCACTTTCGCAGTTCTGAATATTATATGAGGCATCAGATGGACAGGAAGAAATTGCTATTCACAACACAATGAGTCACGTTCACATAAAATTTGAGCCCGGTCACTTTTATAGTTTCCGAGAAAAGCCCAACGTTAAGTTGTGTGTTGCCGAACAGAAAAGGCTAGTTATCTCCCTTGTTTTTCTGATAACGTTCGTAAAAGGCTACAGATGTAAATACTTTGATGTAAGGAATAATCCTACAAAGTTTCAATCACATCCGATGAACTTTGTCAAAGATATAAAATGTCTAATTTTTCCTTTGACGCTGACCTGTGACCTTGAAAAAGGTCAAAGGTCAACGAAACCATCGTTAAAGTGTAGAGGTCATTGGAGGTCACGACTAAACAAAATATGAGCCCGATCGCTTTGATAGTTTCCGAGAAAAGTCCAACGTTAAGGTGGTGTCTACGGACGGCCGGCCGGACAGACTAACACTGACCGATTACATAGAGTCACTTTTTCTCAAGTGACTCAAAAACGTACCACTTTTTTTTGTTTTGCCGCGGTAGTCACTTTTTTTGCTGGAATAATATCAAGGAATGTCACTAGACATTTCTGCAAAACAATTGTTCGTGAATTGTTCCCCGTTGATCGCATATTGAGGTGTTCCAATTTGGCCGACTGTTCCGGGATTGGCGACTTTCCCTTAGGTGACTTTCTTTTTCCGGAGTATTCAGTTCGAAACATGATGCAGCGAAGGTTACATGAAGGTTATGTAAATATGTGCTGTATAGGGTGATAGATAAGACTGTAACTGAAGGGAAATCTGCGAATGAATAATAAGCCTTGGTGGGACATTCATCATTTCATCTTATGTCACCAATATGTCTGCACATATAATATGCGACTGTGCAGGTGTCATGCGTGTGTGTCTGTGTGTTGGGGGGAGTAGGTAGTGAGAGGTGTGTCTATTTTAGTTAGTCACGTTTACGTCAGTGCGTCTGTGTGTGTGTTGCGTGTGTGAGAGGAGGGGGGTAAGGTGTGTGTCTGTGCGTGTGTCTGCGTGCGTGCGTGTTTGTGTGTGTGTATGTGTGTGTGTGTGTGTGCGTGTTCAGGGGCGGATCCAGGGGGGGTTTCCTGGGTTTCCGGACCCCACCCCCCTCCCCCAAGCCTAAAAACAAAAATGGAGAACAAAAAGTTGTTGTTTTTTAAATAAAGAAACACATTTGAAAATAAAGAAAACATGATGGCTCAGTTTGCGCCAGATTGTTTCATTTTCCTTGTATTTATCAGAATTGTCCTTTGTGCCCCCGGGACCCCCTAAAAGCCGGCCTTAGTCTTCTATAATGACGGTTTTGGAAGGTACTTGGGTAATTGTCGGCTGAGGTTGCACTATATCGCTCAATTTTCCTTGTTTTTATCATTATTTTTCGGAGTTGAGGAGGGGGGGGGGGGGGGGCTTCGCGTCTTTGATCTGTCCCTAAAAGAAATTTGGAACACCCCCCCCCCCCTTAAAAATGTTGTGATCCGCACCTGGTGTGTGTGTGTGTGTGTGTCCGTGTGTGTGTGTGTGTAATGTATGTGTGCACGTGCGTGCGTGTATGTGCGTGTGTGTGTGTGTGTGTGTATATATGTGTGTGTGTGTGTCTCTCTCTCTCTCTCTCTGTCGACCCTCACCTAACCTTACCTTACCCCTTACCTTACCTCACCTCACCTCACTTTACCTTACCTTACCTCACCTCACGTCACCTTACCTTACCTTACCTCACCTCACCTCATTTTACCTTACCTTACCTCATCTCACCTCACCTCATTTTACCTTACCTCATCTCACCTCACCTCATTTTACCTTACTTTACCTAACCTCACCTCACGTCACCTTACCTTATCTTACCTTACCTCACCTCACCTCACCTCATTTAACTTACCTTACCTCATCTCACCTCACCTCATTTTACCTTACCTTACCTAACCTCACCTCACGTCACCTTACCTTACCTTACCTTACCTTACCTTACCTCACCTTTACCTCACTCCCTGTCTGCTTTGGGGTTTCAGCACCAAGCGAGATAACGACCTTCATTGCGAATGTGATAGCGGGGAACGCGACCAGTCTTCCCGTTTTGTTCGGCCCAGACGGTATAGACCTCATGAGAGCTGTCATCGACTCTATGTTTGGACCTGCGCCAAGATCGGGGACCCAGGGGCGATGATGGCGGGCGGGGGCTACGGGACGGTGCCTATTACAGCGGGGCGCAGTCATCTGACGGTTCTCCGACGCTGTGCTTTCACTCTTCGTCACTCTGAGATTCTCCGGGACTGTCTCGAGTTCCCTTGAGGCTCAGAAGCTTAGAATGATTCGTCGGGGTTGTTGGTGTCTGTCTGCTTGTCTGTCTGTTTTGCCTGCCCCCCCCCCCCCCCCCCTTTCCTGTCGCACTGTTTGGTTTCTTCTTTTATGCAAGCTTCATTCTCTGCACACAAAAATTACGAAGTTGTCCTTCCGGATTACACAGTTTTTCTTCATTTATTTATTAAGGAGATTTCTATAGCGCACAACTAAAAGCATTATGCGCTTACTCCCTTGTACTTTCAGTGTCCAACCAAGAAGGGTTTTAAAAATGTCCAAGCAGTGTCCTACGGCCTTCAGTCTTTAGAACTGCCCATCAGCTGTCTGTGTAACACTCGGCCCTACTCTGTTGAAAAAAAGAACAGTAGCAGTAAAAAGGCGTATAACAGACTAACGTCCTTGTCACCTTGAAGACGTTTTATTGCCTCTCGGAGTCGTTTGCACTCGACTGCAAGCTTTAATG
>NC_090250.1:10014895-10074895 GCF_037325665.1 Littorina saxatilis | reverse complement strand
ATTGGTGACATAAGATGAAGTGATGAATGTCCCACCAAGGCTTATTATTCATTCGCAGATTTCCCTTCAGTTACAGTCTTATCTATCACCCTATACAGCACATATTTACATAACCTTCATGTAACCTTCGCTGCATCATGTTTCGAACTGAATACTCCGGAAAAAGAAAGTCACCTACATTCCATGCTTTTTAAGCAGCATTAAACATAAATTACAAGGGTCATCCTCGACAGACGTCTCCCAAAAAGGTATAAACATTCTACTACGTCTGCAGACACAGAATATCCGCATAAAGATGAATATGCCACTGTTTGTTTGGAAGTGCTGGTTATCAAATAGAATAAAATAGAATAACATAAAACTAAATAAGACGGACGCAGTGGCCCCGTGGAAAAGACGCCGGTGTAACACGAAATGTTTACTCCACGAAAAATTTACTCCAGAGTAAAATTTTCGTACAAAATTCTTACTCCGAGTACACCTTCCGTACGAGAAAAGAACTCCCTAAGTAATTTTCTCGTGTAATGGGGGAGTACTTTTTTTTGTAAAGGGAGTAGCATTTTCGTACGACATTTTTACTCCGGAGTAAAAATCTCGTGGGAGCAATTTTCTCGTGTTACACTGGCCTCCCAAGAGGAGGGTCGTGGGTCCGAATCCCGGCCGCGCCTGGTGGGTTGCTGGTGGCGATTTTTCCGATCTCAAAGGTCAACTAATAAGCAGACCTGCTAGTGTCTTATCCCCTTCGTGTGTACACGCAAGCACAAGACCAAGTGTGCACAGAAAAGACCATGTAATCCATGCCAGACTTCGGCGTGTTATAGAAACACGAACATTCCCAGCATGCTTCCCCCGAAAGCGGCGTATGTATGCCTACATGGCGGGGTAAAAACTGCCATACACGTAAAAACCCACCCGAGCAAAAAAACCGGTATCGTATAATACTCTCTAGTCCTTAAAAGGCTAAGTACCTGTGGGATATGAAACACCATTTTATCGATCGTGCAACAAACACGAACGTATGTGTGGATTTTCAGCCCATTAACGCAGAAGAAGAAGAAGAAGAAGAAGAAGAAGAAGAAGAAGAAGAAGAAGAAGAAGAAGAAGAAGAAGAAGAAGAAGAAGAACAAGAACAAGAAGAAGAAGAAGAAGAAGAAGAAGAAGAAGAAGAAGAAGAAGAAGAACAAGAAGAAGAAGAAGAAGAAGAAGAAGAAGAAGAAGAAGAAGAAGAAGAAAAAATAAAATAAAATAAGATTAAAAAAACAACACACACAAAAAACACACAAAAACACAACATAATAATCTAAAACACAATACCAGAAAAAAAGAACAAAAACATGAACAAATCAATAAACTGTTTCAAGCCTCACCCGGCTGAGCAGCTACATGCACAAAAAGGCAGGACAGGACCAGGACAGCGATCATCACAAGCTTCATCATCTTCAACTGAAAGTCAAAGCAATCCTTTTTTATAGCTGGTGTAAGTAAAACAACGTTTTCTTCGAAGTCTGAAGCACGAACGGTTTCATTTAATGCTATTTAATGCTATTGCAAGTGTGTTCCATAAGGTTAGAACTGGGTTTTTTCATTAGAAGAATCGTTTTGTAAACCCTTTGAGACAAACTGGGGCTTTAATCAGGCTAAAAGGTCGATCTTCAACGCGCTTGCTTGTTTGGAGGAGCCGCCTTGCTGTGAAGATGTCAGTAAGTGTGTTCATGACCAAAACAGGAAGGAGTGTGCTTTGAAGCCTGACATTATGTCTGTCATTGTCGAGGGACACATTAATTAATGACATTACATTGTGTCATATTGTCCTTTTATGAAGAAAACCAGGTTGTCTAAAATCACACTGGTGAAGACAGTCATTCATTAAGCTGACACATTAAACACGTACATGTTAATTTACTGTGCCACAGATTAATGTACGGTTAAACATACAGATACCAAGTGTGTTATGTAGTGCTATTTTTTTTATTGATTAAAAGGGCACGCTTAATAGTCCTTACGGCAGGGCAATAACCCCTTGAAAAATACCTCGGAAAATGTTTTAATGGTTTTGGGTAGTTTAACTTCTGAAGTTTACAAATCCGCAGGATGACATCTTTAAATCCTTGGGCAAATTGAGACAAAATTAATTATAGAAAAATTAGCAAATGTTGATTTTTTTGTTTAGACACAAAAGGCATTCCATAGAAAAAAGGGCTAGAATGGCGTCATAACTTCATGACGTCGGGAAAACGTAATGAGTAATATGACGACACGTACAGTATGGCCTGTAGTGTTGTCCGTGTCCGTACTTGAGCTCCTCTTCCAAGACAAAAAACAAAGGCATTTGACGTGTTTCATTCTGCTAAATGGAAACAATTTGCACATGAGTGTGTATGGAATTACATCCAGGCTGAGAAGATGTGAAACCTGTGTTATTCGTGGACTTGTGATTAGTGCGTATGGTGTTCCAAAGCACAGGTTTCACTGTCGAAGATAAAACTTGTAAATTGATCTTACAAAATGGCGGGCGATGATCAAAGAACATCGTGAGAGACTAGTTTTCTCCGATTTGATTGTTTACCAGACGATAGAGCTATTTTAGATGGAAGCGTATGCCATCTGGTGACAGCTGTTCATTAACCAGTGTGTTCGTATGAGTGCTTAATTTCTCTGCAGAAGATCCATGCGTGAAAATCGGTGAAGTCTTTCAGCAAATGTCGCAGTTTGTAAGCGAGTGCTACAGGTGCAAAATCTCAAACAACATATCACGTGAGAGATATGAAACCTGGCTAGCTAGAACCTCCAAGCACCAGTCCACATAAATCAAAAACTACCGCCCACATCAGCCCATTGCTGAACGTCCATCTGAAAAGGGCTGTATTGCAATTCTACGGGGATCTTCCAAATCTTGATCCGGTTGACTCTGGGTGGTTGTAGGATGGGCAGAAAACCGCCTGGAGTAGAACCTACACCAACTGAAGTCATGCTAATTTTGAAGTGTGGCTGTGAAGAAATTTACCATGTGCAACAGCATGCTGTGGTTGCGCAGTCGGTCAATGTGCGTGTGCCATCTTAATATATGTCGATGTCTACTCCTTGGAAATTGCACAAATCCGCACTGGTCATCCGTCGTAGTCATCCGCACTGGGTATGTGCAACAGTCACCTTCACCGGTCACCAGCACTGGTCATCTGGATCGGTCATCCACACTGGTCATCATTTGCAGTCATCCGCACTGGTCATCCTTTTGTGATCATCCGCATCGGTCATCCGCACTATTCATCCTTCATGATCATCTGCACTGGTCATCTGCACTCGTCATCCGCACTGGTCATGTTTCATGATCATCTGCACTGGACATCCGCACCGGTAATCCGGTAATTCTATCTGGCTCTCCCAACTACATCATCGAAAAGCTTCAGCGTGTTCAGAATCATGCTGCCCGCCTCATCTTTCGTTCTTCCAAGCATGACCACATCACCCCTCTTCTTCAAACCCTACACTGGCTGCCTGTTCAACAGAGGATTCAGTTCAAGATCTCCACACTCTGCTTCAGAAACTTTGATCTATCGTCCCCTAGCTATCTTTCTGACCTTCTTGATGTCTACTCCCCCTCTCGCTCCCTAAGATCCTCCGCAGACACCCGCCTTTTTAGGATACCATCAGCACGCACCAAAACATATGGCCAGCGCACCTTCTCCTACCAGGCCCCATCCATCTGGAACCAACTCCCGCATTCACTCAGGCACTCCACATCTATGCAATCATTCAAAACCTCACTCAAAACACACCTCTTCCCTCACTAGTCCGTTAATGACCACACATCACCCTCTCCTGCTGGTCCTTGATCTGTCTCTTTCTTTCTCCTTCTTCTTCCCTTTCCAGCTCTATTCTTCTTCTCTCAACAAACTTTATGTATCCAATACTTTATTTATTTATTTACGACTGTTTTTCCGTCTAGAATGCATGTGCCTGTAGTTGGTATGAGTGAGTGCGTCGCGTTCTCGCTGTGCGCCTGTCTGTGAGTGTATGAGTCCTTGTCGATTTGTGTTTCGTATAATGTTCACTATGTATTTTATATTTTGTAAGCGCCTAGGGCTATATTTAGATTAGGCGCACAAATGTTCATAATAATAATAATAATAATAATAATAATAATAATAATAATAATAATCCGCACTGGTCATCTGCACTGGTCATCATTCATGGTCATCTGCACAGGTCATCCACACTGGTCATCCGCACTGGCAATTCTCACCGGTCACCCGTACTGGTAATCTACATGACATCCTGCGTAATCATCGGGCGTGGTCATTTATTGGTCATCAGGCATAGTCATCCGCTACCATTTCGGCAATTGAAAAAAGGATCGATGGTGGCTGCCCTCAAACTGGAAACTCACTGCATGACCATGGCATCTTGTGTGGTAAACCAGCGTGGTCATCCCGCCTGGTCATCTGGAGTGGTAAACTACACATCATCCTGTGTGGTCATCCGCGAGGTAAAGTGCATACTAACCAGTATCCCTGGTTCGTCGCCATGACCTTTACGTTATGAGATAGAGGTCTTTTGTATATGAGACATGGTACATCAGGTTTAGCCTCTTGACATGACGCCTAATACACCTCCTCGGGGCGTCACTAACGGACACAACACTGTGTATATGGTGTCAATCGCTTGGCGCTGTGACACCCTACAAGGCCTTTCGTCTGATGTATACATTCCTCACCTGACTAGACCGTTTTTTTTAAAAGAGCACAAGATAACTTTAAGTTATTCTGGGTATTACAGCCACTTTTCCAGGATTAAGTTGTTATCTGCTTGCTCACCGACCAAGTCACTCATTGATTCTGGAACCCACCAGGATGGTAGGGTCATTTCAACGACGAGCGCTTCATAAGCTGTCTCCACCTCTGGCGGCTGTGAGCAATTTTTGGGAAATTGCAAAACATTTCCCAATCCACTCTGTAATGATATCTGTCCCTCTGTTCATTTGTCTTCTCTATCTTCTCTTTCCGCGCACCATACCCTGTAAGATGGTCTTGGAGAGCCCGCCTGTTCTTGTTACATTGCCATACAATCTCAGCTTCGTCTTCTTGACAGTGATCTTTGTAGTGATGCACGTGCTAAGTGATGGTTTTGCAGACATTAAAATATATGACCTTGAAATTGTTTGACCTTGAAAACGTGTGACCTTCAGTGTTGGTGAACGTTTTTATTCATGGCAAGTTTTAAGAAGACATTTCGTCATTTTATCTTCAAAAATAGTATAATCCTTTATCATTTGAATGAACATTTGACATTCATATGACCTTGAAATGCGATGAAGGTCAAGCAAAGTGCAACAGTAATCAAAGCCCACAACACATATAAGCTTAAACCATTAGCTGTAACTGAAAAAATATAATGCTAAAACTAACTATATCATCCTGCTCCGTTAACCAGTTTTAACGGTCCCTCAACAGACCAGCCATTCGGGTTATAGTGTCTGCTAATCATGTAACTGTTGTTATGCATATTAACTCCCGTTTTATCTCTCGGAAAACATAAATAAATACAGTTCTGCTAGTTTATAGCATGCAGTTTCGACTATTTTGCAGTCTGGAATCCATCTTGTCCGCCATCTTGAATACATCAAAATGCCCAAGGATGACAGAGTGTCATCCGTCGGATCTGTAATCTACAGACATCACAGAGTTCAAAACAGTCAAAACATTCTCCGAGGTATTTTTTGAGGGGTTAAGGTCAAAATCGGGAAATGACGACCTGACTATAAGCGTCTTCCAAAACGTAAAACAAAAACGAGAAAAAAAAAAAGAAAAAAAAACAACACGTACATCGTTCGTCCAGTGCGGTATAACATACCAGCATGGTGGTATACTTTGGATTAATACGACGTTTTCACAACTAGTAAGTGTTTCTTCTGAACACAATCTTTGACAAGGCGAAGAATTGCTTCTTGTGTGAGTGAGTAGTTAATTAGGATTATCCTACATACGTGAGAGAGACACTCGTGAGATAATAATCGTTCAAATCACACGTGTGTATATCATGTAAATGAGGTCATGTCAAGCAAGTCTGGCAGGGACCTGTTTTTCCACTGCTTATGATGCCAAAGTCACCGAGACAAACGTCATTATAGAAATAAAAATTGTGCTCGCTAATTACCCTTTAGGCGATCCACTGTTGTTTCCTTAGACATTTCATGGAGTTGTTGCTGGGATGACTCATACGCTCTGCATATGTCTACTGCTTTTTTAAAAGTCGCAAAAGGGACAGCATCCGAAAACACAGTGGAAGCGTCCAAGCCGAAATCTCGGAGAAAGGTCACAAAAGTGCACCAGATGCGGTCGAGATCAGCATGGCAGAGAGTCCTGTCCTGCCGCGAAAGCCGAATGCAGAAAATGCCTGAAGAAAGGACATTATGCAGTTTGTTGTTTCAGCAAGCCCATCAGCCAAGCTTCTGTGAAGGAAGTGAAAGATGAAGCATATCTGGGAGCAGTGTCAAATGCAGGAACTGACGCCTGGCATGTGGACGTTCAGCTAGAGCAGTCAAACATTCAGTTTAAGTTGGACACTGGAGCAGACGTAACAGTGATGCCAGCAGTGATGGTACCCAAAAACAAATACCCGCTTGAGAGGCCTTCGAAAAGACTCTTTGGCCCAGGTAAAATTCCACTAAAAGTGCTGGGACAGTTCACGTCAAAAATGAAAGTCAAGAACGCCATGAGCATTCAAGACATCTACGTGGTTGAAGACCTAGAAGAACCTCTGTTAGGGAGACCAGCAATTCAGGCGCTAGGACTCGTGAAGCGTGTGGAAACGGTGAAAGAAGGCGACAAGGAACGCATTCAGAAGACTTTCCCCAGGCTGTTCTCTGGACTTGGGAAAATGAAAGAGACTTATACGATTCGCCTGAAGGACAGTGCAGTGCCGTATGCAGTGACAGCACCGAGACGTGTTCCACTCCCTTTTCAACAGAAGGTAGAGGAGGAGCTTAGGCGACTGCAAGATCAGGAAGTGATTCGACCAGTCAACACTCCAACTGACTGGTGTGCCCCCATCGTTGTGGTGCCGAAAGCACATAATGATGCAGTGAGGATCTGTGTAGACCTTACCAGACTGAACGAGAGTGTCAAGAGAGAAAACTATCCTCTTCCGTCTACAGATCAACTCCTCGCACAGTTAGAGGAGGCAACAGTATTCACTAAACTGGACTGCAACAGCGGTTTCTATCAAGTTCCACTGGAGAAAAGCTCACAAGAGTTGACGACCTTCATTACACCAATCGGACGTTTTTGTTTTCAACGTCTACCCTTCGGAATCTCGTCAGGGAGCGAGGTTTTTCATCGCATCATGTCGCAGCTGTTGTCAGACATTCCAGGGGTCATATGCGACATAGATGATGTGTTGGTGTACGGACGCAACCAAGTCGAGCATGACCAACGTCTGAAGCAAGTACTTGAAAAGCTTCAAGATGCTGGTGTCACACTGAATGACAAGTGTGCTTTCGGCCAAACAAGCATCAAGTTCCTCGGACACGTGATCTCCAAGGATGGTGTGCAGATGGATCCGGACAAGGTGGAGGCTATCAGGAACATGCCTCGACCTAAGAGCGTCCCTGAACTACGACGTGTTTTGGGACTGGTGAACTTCGTCCGAAAGTTCTCCCCTAACCTGGCAGAAGAGACCAGACCTCTACGTGATTTGCTGAAAAAGGAAATTCAGTGGACATGGGGAGACGCACAGGAGAGAGCGTTTCAAAGACTGAAAGAACAGCTGACCTCACCACCAGTGCTGGCTCACTACAGCACATCCTTGCCTACCAAAGTGTCAGCTGATGCTTCGTCGTACGGGCTGGGAGCTGTCCTTCTCCAGGAAAGAGACGGTGAATGGCAACCCGTATTCTTTGCTTCAAGATCTATGACGTCCACCGAGCAGCGGTATGCCCAGGTGGAAAAGGAGGCATTAGCGTCTACGTGGGCCTGCGAGAAGTTCGCTGACTTCTTGATTGGTCTTCCCTCATTCACCATAGAGACAGACCACAGGCCGCTTCTGGCACTCCTCAAGTCAAAACAGCTAGACGAGCTTTCGCCACGGATTCAACGGTTCCGTATGAGGCTGATGCGGTACCGGTATGACGTGATCTACACAGCTGGTAAGGATCTGACAACTGCTGACGCCTTATCGCGTGCTCCAGTCGGATCTCCACAGACGTCAGACTTACAGCTTGACAGTGATGTTGCAGCATACGTCAAGTCAGTGGTGGAAGGATTTCCAGCGTCAAAGCAGCGCATGGATGAAATCAGGGCCAAACAGCAGAAAGATATAATTTGCTGCAAAGTGAAAGACTACTGCAACAAAGGATGGCCTGATGTTAACAAGGTTGAACCAGACCTTAAGCCTTTTCACACAATGAGAGATGACCTGACGGTACAACAAGGACTGTTGTTGTTCAGGGACCGTCTTGTCATTCCAGAAGTGATGAGGCAGGACATTCTCAGCAAAATCCACGGAGGTCACCAGGGCATCGTAAAGTGCAGAGCGCTGGCAAGATCTTCAGTGTGGTGGCCAGGACTTTCCACAGACATAAAAGTCATGATAGAAGAATGTGCAACTTGCGTGAAGGAGCGCAAACCACCACCAGAACCATTGCAACCTACACCAGTGCCAGATTATCCATGGCAGAAAGTGGGTGTCGACTTGATGGACTGGCGTGGAAACGACTACCTTGTGGTGGTGGACTATTTCTCGAGGTACATAGAAATGGCACTACTACGTTCGACCACCAGTGAAACTGTCATCCAACACCTGAAGAGCATCATGTCCAGGCATGGAATCCCGGAAGTCATGATGACGGACAATGGCCCTCAGTTTGACGCTGACAAGTTCTCAAGGTTTGCTGAAGAATATGGCTTCATCCATGAAACCAGTAGTCCACGGTATCCGCAAGCCAACGGAGAAGCTGAACGAGCAGTGCAGACCCTCAAGCTGAAGATCCGTACGTGGCCATGTTAAACTACAGAGCGACGCCTCTGCAGTGCGGTTTCAGTCCAGCGGAAAGACTTATGGGACGTCGTTTGAGAACCAAGGTACCTGCCGTTCCCAATCTGCTTATTCCAGACTGGCCAAAGTTCCACGACATGCGGTCAGCCGATGTCCAGCAGAAAGAGGCACAGAAGAAAAACCACGACAAGCGACACCGAGCTCAACCCCTTCCTACCCTCAAGCCAGGAGAACGTGTGTGGCTGAAAACACCTACGGAGAAAGAAGCAGTCATCTTGCGACCAGTTGCTCCGAGGTCATACGAACTACAGACAAAGACGGGCATACAGAGAAGAAATCGCCGACACCTCAACAGACGTCTGAGTGATGCACCAACCCCAAAGCAGTCACCAGACAAAGCGTCAACAACCATTCCTCCTGATGCGGGACGCCCAGGACATCGCGGGGAGGACGGTGGTTTTCCTGATCCGTCCTCAGAACAAAGGGAGACAGATTCTCCATCTGAGGGATTGCCCAATGAACGGCCTGTGACCACAAGAAGCGGTCGCGTGGTCAAGCGGCCTAACATTCTTGATCTGTGACTTTTGGTTATGTTTAACAAGTGTGAAAGAAGCACAGGAATGTTTTCTTTTGTTGAAGTTTTCATCTATGAAAGTCATACTCATAGTTACATTGAAGAGCTAATTTGCTTTGTTTTCTAAAAGAAAAAATAAGCGTAAAGTAAGGGGGATGTAATGTTATGACGTCATTGAAAACCGTGTTCTATTGTCAATATGTAAGAACCCTGACGTAAAAGGTTGCTGGGGATTCTGGGAGAATCATGGCGGAATAAATAACACGCTAACCCTCCATGCCTGTGTCTGCTTCATTTATAGTCTACCAGTTTGTTTATATATATGCATGTGACCGTCCAACACGACGAGAACACGACAATCACGGCACTAGTTATGATCAAAGGTCAAACAGTCATCAAATCATATTAAATCTATCACTAAGAGGTACATTTAAAAGGCATCACTGATAGTCTGTGACCAGGACAATGGCTCGGTTGTTAAAATATCTCACAGCTGCAGGAACAAAAGAACGCCGAAAACGCTCCGTTCGACACCTAGGCATAAGAAACCGAGCGTTCCGTGTGATGCGGAGATCCATCAGTGCGTCGTGGAGGGGATGCCCTAGGTCGAACAGAATAGCTCTGGACTTACTGGCAAGCCTTCTTTCAACAAGGACTTCAAGGGTGTCAAGGCTCTGGCCTACAGTAGAACTCGCTTTCTTTATCAGCCTGTTCAGCCTGCCAGTGTCCCTTGCAGTGGCATTCCCTCCCCAACACACTGATGCAAACACCATCACACTGCACACCATACTCTGATAAAACATGTACAGCATCTTGTTACACACATGAAATGATCTCAGCTTGCGCAGGAAAAACAATCTTGACTGCGTCTTCTTAAAAACAGCATCAACATGATTAAACCAGCTTAGCTTGTTATCTAAAACTACACCTAAATACTTGTACTCGCTGACTATCTCAATCGCATCACCTTTGATGACTACAGGATGGACAGTGTCTTTCTTTTTGCGAAAATCAAAAATCATTTCCTTCGTCTTGCTTGCGTTTAATACTAAAAAGTTGGAATCACACCAAGACACAAAATCATCAATATGTTCTCTATACAAGCTCTCATCACCATCAAGAATACTACCAACCACGGCAGAGTCGTCAGAAAATTTCTGAAGATGACATGACTCTCCTTGTACTTTAAAATCAGATGTATACAGGGTGAACAAAAAGGGTGACAAAACTGTTCCTTGTGGTGCTCCGGTGAAAGTGTTAATCATGTCAGATGTAAAAGTACCATTCCATCGTACAAACTGTGGTCTATCTACTAAATAATCCAGAATCCATTTCACTGTACTATGATGCAAAGACATGTTTTGTAACTTCTGAGCCAGAAGATGAGGCTGAATAGTCTGAAAGGCAGAAGAGAAATCAAAAAACATAACTCTAACACAAGCAGAGCTCTTCTCCAGATGTGTGTACACAGAATGTAACATAAACAGTAGTGCATCATCAACCCCTACTTTGGCCCTGTATGCAAACTGCAAAGAATCTTGAAAAGCAGCAACTTGGACCTTCAAAACAGTCAACACCAGTCTTTCAAAAACTTTCATAATGTGAGAAGTGAGAGCTATAGGCCTATAGTCATTCAGACATGACACCTTAGGCTTCTTCGGCACTGGCACAATACAAGAAGTTTTCCAAGCAGATGGAATTTTGCACAAAGACAAAGACATGGAAAACATGGTGTGAAAAATCTTACACAGCTGATCAGCACAGATGGACAATACCTCAGGCTTGACACCGTCAGGTCCTGCTGACTTGTTTACCTTGGTCTTTTTCAGCTGTTTACAAACATCATCAACTGACAGTGTGACTGGCTCCTGTACAACAGAATCAGAAAAATTTCCAGAACTAACAATCTCATCCTGTTCATCCTTAAAATCATGGACATCAAACCTTGCATAAAATGTGTTGAGCTCATTAGCATAATCAGAACCTGTACCAGAACCATCCACTTTCTTTTTCTTTGCACAACCAGTTATTTTCTGCATCCCCTGCCACACTTCCTTAACATCATTACTCTCCGATCTTGCTTCTAGTTTCTTCCTGTATTGATCTTTTCCGTTTCTAATGGCATTTTTCAACTCTTTCTGAACGTTCCTTAAATCATCCTTATCCCCACTTGAAAAAGCTGCTCTTTTCTGTTTCAACAAGTCTCTAATCTCTCCTGTTATCCAAGGTTTGACATTGGCATACTGTGTGACCTGTTTGACTGGCACAACATTATCAACACAAAAATTGATATAATCAGACACTGTTTCAGAAAGTTCATCAAGTGACTCACATGCATCAACAAAAACATCCCAGTCCGTACATTCCATACAACCTCTCAGTGCATCACCCGCCTCGGGTGTCCAACATTGCACAGATCTTACAACAGGAGGGTTACGCTTGACAAGGGGTGTGTACGTTGGCAACAAGTGGGTCAAACAGTGATCAGACTTACCCAGAGGTGGCAAGCTGTTACAACGGTAAGCCTCTTTTACATTACAATAAAACAAATCCAAAGTCTTATCCTTGCGAGTTGGACAATCAACATACTGGCGAAAAGTAGGCAAAACTTTCTTCAAATTACACTTATTGAAGTCCCCTGTCACCAAACACAGTGCGTCAGGCGACACAGATTGCTGGTTGGCTAACTGTACACCCCAGCCACAACTTCAGCAGCGGTCTTTTCATTGGCTGCGGGGTGAACGTAAACGACACACAAAAGCACGTGGCTGTACTCGCGCGGCAGATAGTAAGGCCGTAAGCCTACACACAAAAGTTCGATGTCAGGTAAACAAATCTTCTCCTTCACAGTCACATGACTAGGATGGCACCATTGTTCATTGATGTAACGTAAGCACACACACCACCTCCCTTCCTCTTTCCAGTCGATTCAAAGTCCCGATCAAGTCTAACATGAGAAAAACCATCCACTCATTTTCCTTAAATATCAATGTTTCTTATGCATTCTGCCTAAAACCTGAATAGAAATCTAGAAAAACAGAAATTTCCGAGCAAAATGGAAATAGGTAGCCTACATCTTTTATGGACCTGCCTGCAATATTTCCTTTATATTTAATTAAGCTTTGAGTAAATTTTTTAACATAGACGGAGAATCGAGACGAGGGTGGTGGTGGTGGTGTGTGTGTGTGTGTGTGTTTGTGTGTGTGTGTGTTGAGCCGGGGTTGACTACTAGTATACATACTTATGAGTGTTAGTTTGTGTCTGACGTCATATAGCTCTAAGAAGGGAAATCCAGTGTTCAATCAGTACATATAGTGCACGATGAAAGACACGAATGACAGTGGTAAAGAAAGTACAAGAGGCTATGTGTCGACGGGCGATAACCGAAGCAGGTTTTTTTCTCCCATTTATATTTCAATTCCACGCATTTCTTTTTTCCCTTTTCATGTATGGCATTCCGTTTGTCAAATAATTATTTGGATACTTTTTCATGTTTTTTTCACCAGTTTTACCTAAATAATCATTATTTAGAAGCTCATGTGCTAAATAAGTAATTGTTTATAAACAATGTAAAACAATTCTAAATAATTTTTTGTTTACGTAAACCATTCATTATTTACCTAAACAATTCATTGTTTACGTAAATGATTTATTGTTTACGTAAATAATGATTTATTTACGTAAACAATATATTATTTAGACTTATATTACATTGTTTATAAACAATCAGCAATCTTTCTAAATAAATCATTATTTACGTAAACAATGAATTATTTACGTAAACAATTCATTGTTTAGGGAAAGCAGTTTTCATTATTTAGGGGAATCAAGAATTGACTTCTAAGCTTCATTTTTTTTCTTTGTGTATATACTATAATTCAATACAAGGTATCTCCAAACATTATTTATCAGAAAATGTTCGTAAATTTGTTTATTTTACAAGCTGAAATTGCCGTACGAAAAGAACTGAATGCGAAAACAAACAAAAGGTCAAGGTCATGACCGGGAGTGTTTAGTGTTTGCATTCTCTTCCTTGAAGTTGTTGAAAAAAAGTTTTCCGTCCTAAGTTTTCTGTTCTGTCTCAACAAAAACTGTCTCTTTCCGCAGCAGGACCAGGTCCTCCAGACAGAATGCCGCATATATATGGCATCAGCGGCAGTGCGTGAAAAAAATTTCCAAAATAGAGCTCTGACGCGATGACGTCACACAGTCGTGTGCAGAGTTGTCCGGCCTTGCCTCAGGCATTCCGGCGGAACTCGCGAGAAGGCAACACGCGAAATCTGCACTCCGAATCTCCCGCATTTATCGACATGGTCTCTAGTTGAAGTGTTAAAAATTGCCATAACAGACAAGTACAGATAGGGACAGAAGATTCTTTTCTGTTCCACTTGTTGTCAACGGAAAGGGTAAAGACACAAGGGATTTGACTGCACGAGTCGACGCCGGCGAGAGGTTGGCACAGCTTCAGCTGAAGAATTTGAACTTTGAATCAACAGCTAGGAAATACCTGTGCTCTGATCATTTTGTCAATGGCAAGTACTCATGCTTTTGTTCACTTGCCTTGTTTAGTCTGTGTTTTATGCAAGCTGTGTTGTGATGGTAGTGTTCGGACAGTCAGTCAGTCCTGCACCGAGTGCAGTCTATGACTGAGTGAGTCAGTCCACAGGCGGAAGTACGTATCGTCCACTGGACGACTACTATCACAGAAAGACTACAAGGTACGTCACTCACCTTCGAGTCTTCTGTGTTCTTGGAGTCGCTTCCTGGGGAAAAGTATTGTTCAAGACGGTTTGTCTCTTCCTACAGTCTGTGTAAGGTCAAATAAATACAGTTGAATGATTGTTTGAACTATATATGCACCTTTAGTTTTCAGCTTCCGTCCGCTGCAGGTTGGTTTTAACCATCATTTGGACGAATCTTCGTTTGCGAGCCGCTAATATCCACACGGCGTCTAATTATGCATCCGCACCGAATATGCATACCAGCGCTCATTGGTCTAAAACATGTAAATATTGTGCGGCAAAGGGAAGCTACCCACGGGAGTTTTCACTTTCGGTATTAGTGAAGAACCGTTTGCCACTTCATTCGAAATGAGGAAAACGTTTCAGTCGACCAATGAAAATAATCATCGAATATCCTGTTATTAAGTCGCGTAGTGAAATGAACTGGTGTCATCGGAAGATTCTTCTCAGTCAATGATCAAAGCACAGTAAGTTCTATGCTGACAAAAGTCACTTTCGGACAACACGACGATTGACTTAATTTATGAGCCCAAAGGTAACAATATCGACAAGAATGTACGCATTTGACATTAAATGAAACATTCATAGACAGTTTCCAACTCACCAGATCTGCCAAAGAGCCGTCATTCGTGAAAAAAGGCAATTTTTCGTGTAGCGGAGATACAACGAAGAAAGTTTTGTGAGCGCGCCAGCCCCGTTTCTGCTGCAGCAGAGAGCTGTGCGTGTCAGCCCAGCCAGACTTGAAAGGGCGGGCACGCGCAGGTCTATGCGTCACCCTTTCCAAGATCACAGCGAAGAGAGGTCAGGTTTTTGTTTCTGCAATTATTTTTCGTCTTTTCACTCGTTTTTTGCAGATCAAGGCGCTCATGCTTGACCTTTTCATTGCAGGCGGCTATGTGCCTTAATTTTTACTTTTATTTTATTTTCTTACACGACGCCCGTTTACGGCGCGAGTTTAAAGAAAAACGCCCAGGCGTTCGTTAATGCCAGTAAATTAGGCTGGCACTTGACGCGTGCTACCAAGTATACAGTGGTACTGAACAAAATATTTTGTTTGTTGTTGTTTGGTGTTGTTTTTATCAGTTACAGAGTTGCGGAAACTATTTAAACGTAGGTTTACACAGCGATGTTAAAGCTTTTGTACAGATAATGCTAGGGTTGTAACCTCAGGCGCAGCTCATACAACGACAATGTTAGGTTTTTACGTATTCCTCCCGGTTTCCCAATGGCAAAAAAGGGGTCAGATGTCTCTTTCATTCTTTGTTCTTCGACTCTGGACGCACACGGCGCGCCTCACTGGCCCCAACGCGCGGACGGGGCTTGCGAGTAGTGTGTAGGCGGTTACGCTACATAAGGACTTCTTATCTTTCAACCCTGCAAGTAGCGGCTAGCATTAGTGTGCGTCACGTACGAAGAAACGTGTCGTTGCCGTGTAGTGGTTCTTTTGCAGGCTGGGCTCGCGGCGGCCACTTACGAGCGATGCCATGACAGACGGCTATTGTTAGCGTAGACGGTAATCAGCGTTGTAATGCGTGTTTTGTTTCAAGTTTCGGCTTGTGTGCTTGCTAATCGTACTATAGAGTCACCATTTCTACATTGCACTGTAACATTTTGCATGGTTAGTTCTGGGTAATTAATTCCATTGCTACTTTGGTTTTACTATTCCTCATTTAATAAGTGACTTTGTAATTGGGGCATATACAGCTTCATGCAGCCCAGCGTAGCGGGCCCAACTCCGCAATATGGGGCATTTGTGTCCACTTGTGCCTTTTTACGTTTTCACCCAGAGAGACGGGGCACATTTTGCACTGTTACGTTTTCACCCGGTAATGCGGGGCTCATGTTGCACTTTTTGCATTCTTTCGTGTTCACCCGGTAATGCGGGGCACAGTTTGCACATTTTGCATTCTTACGTTTTCACCCGGTAATGCGGGGCACAGTTTGCACATTTTGCATTCTTACGTTTTCACCCGGTAAAGCGGGGCATATTTTGCACTTTTTGCATTCTTACATTTTCACCCGGTAATGCGGGGCCCAGTTTGCACATTTTGCATTCTTACGTTTTCACCCGGTAATGCGGGGCACAGTTTGCACATTTTGCATTCTTACGTTTTCACCCGGTAATGCGGGGCACAGTTTGCTCATTTTGCATTCTTACGTTTTCACCTGGTAATGCGGGGCACAGTTTGCACATTTTGCATTCTTTCATTTTCACCCTGTAATGCGGGGCACATTTTACACATTTTGCATTCTTACGTTTTCACCCGGTAAGGCGGGGCACAGCTTGCACATTTTGCATTCTTACGTTTTCACCCGGTAAAGCGGGGCACAGTTTGCACATTTTGCATTCTTACGTTTTCACCCGGTAATGCGGGGCACAGTTTGCACATTTTGCATTCTTACGTTTTCACCCAGTAATGCGGGGCACAGTTTGCACATTTTGCATTCTTACGTTTTCACCAGGTAATGCGGGGCCCAGTTTGCACATTTTGCATTCTTACGTTTTCACCCGGTAATGCGGGGCACAGTTTGCACATTTTGCATTCTTACGTTTTCACCCGGTAATGCGGGGCACAGCTTGCACATTTTGCATTCTTACGTTTTCACCCGGTAAAGCGGGGCACAGTTTGCACATTTTGCATTCTTACGTTTTCACCCGGTAATGCGGGGCACAGCTTGCACATTTTGCATTCTTACGTTTTCACCCGGTAATGCGGGGCACTGTTTGCACATTTTGCATTCTTACGTTTTCACCCGGTAATGCGGGGCACAGCTTGCACATTTTGCATTCTTACGTTTTCACCCGGTAATGCGGGGCACAGTTTGAACTTTTTGCATTCTCATTATTATTTTTCCCTGACAGATTTTCCATCCACCTTTCCGACTTGCATGGCAGGTTTTGCTATGGGACGCAAATTATCTCTACTCGAGTACTTGGAAATCGTTTCATTCTTTTGTTCTGTAGATGCCAAAATAAAAACAAAAGAAGCCAGCACCAGCGGCAGCCACCGTTCGGACCAGACCAGTCAGCACACGGGGTAACCACAATCCGCAGCTGGCGCCCACAGGGACAACGCCACCCTGGATGGGCCAGTTGATCCAGTCCCTCGACGACAAGATCCAGGCCTCCGTACAGGCAGCTATGGAGTCACACCTTCGAAGTGTGGAGGCAGCTCCCCAGCCACTCAGCACCCCCCAACAAGGCAACATGACGAACACGGACTACAGCGACAACCTGGCAACACTACAAGCTTCATCTGCTTCTACCAGCAGACTGTCAGGTACGCTAGGCTTCGTGTCTGCGGCCATCGGGCTACCGTCTCTTGTGCCCGAGAAAGTAAAGGCAAAACTCTGGGCGGGTGAATATGTAGACCTCCAAACATTACTCCCTTCTAAAAGTCAAGACAGTTTTCGGCTAGAAATAACAGGTGGCGAGGGTACTCCCACCTTGCAGATTATGCCTAATCAACAGCAGGCTAAGTTGACTCTAGCCATTTGGATAAAAGCATGGAATCGCTTTGTGGCGGTCCTTAGCCTACACAAGCCCCACCTGACCGCAGGTCTTGCCCAGCATATGGAGACGGTGATGTCTCTGGCAGAGAAGCAAGCTGGCTGGGAGAGCTATGATGAAAACTTTCGGCAAATGGTCGCCAGAGGGGATGCTAAGTGGGGCTCTACTCATCTAGAGCTCTACATGAAGGCGGTGCTGGACCACCGGGTTGTCTATCAGCAGCAGCAGCAGCAGCCCCATACCGAGCAGAATGCTCGAAACCCACGTGGTACATGCTACACGTACCATAACAAGGGGCACTGCATGGCTGGAGCTGATTGTAAGTTTCAGCACAAATGCTATTGGTGTCTGGGGGCCCATCCGGCTTCTCGCTGCCGGGCCCCTCAGTCTGACAGACCTAAAGTCATACCCAGGTTTCAAAACGGTCAACCGGTTACAACCATTTCCCCTGCCACCGCTTCAGGAAGCGGCATGGGTCGTAACAACAACTAACACTAACCTTGTTGTTCACGTATCATTTCATGAAGTAGCCAGTACAGGTTACATTTTTATAATCTTTGTACTTTTTATTCAAACAAAACATTCACTGTAGTTGAGAGCTAGTGGCAAAGTTGCGGATGTCAGACCTGTCCTTTGTTGATTAACCTATCCTAGACATTGTTAGGCCTTTTGTTCTGCTGTGTTTTTTCTTGTGTGTTGCAGGTCTCGAGGGTTCTCAGACCTGTCTTCTCGTCAGACGTTGCGGTTTCGAGCGGTACAATTATTGCAACTGAAACCAACACGTATGCCTCGGTTGGTGTTCTACGCCATCCCTTACATGTTGCTAAAACAATCAGGATGACTGATATCGTTAAAGCACCCTAGTAAGAATATGTAATCTGGAATATTGGTATCTTGTATAAGTTGAGAGTGGTCTGCACATTGGCTATGCGGTCTAAGTAGCAAGTTACATATGTTGCAGAAGTTCAGGTAATATTGCGGTTCAGTCCATACCCCTCTCAGTTTCCCGGTTTCCTTTTGGGGTCAACACTTCTCGTTGAGCTCTCAAAGAAAAGTGTTTGTGGCCTGTTTTGACCCAAAAAGGTAGGTCAAGGGAAGTAATCCCCTGACCAATAAACCTTTTGTATTAGTATCCGAATGTTGCATCATTCGTTTTTCCTGTTTTACGTCATAACTTTTGTTTATTATTCACTATTTGAATTTAACTTGCTTTTCTTTGAAATGTTCTATTTGAATATTATTTCACTCTACGTGGACTGAACCGCAAATCATGTGTTTGGACTTCTGGTTGTAAGAATGTTTGTTCAGAATGGTGAAAGTATGGGGTGTGACTACTTTGATATTGGCATGTTTACATAAGCCTATTCTTTTGGCAGTCGTCCTTGGCTGGCGTGTTCACAAAGGCAATTTTTCGTGTAGAAACGATGATTTTAATCAGACAGGTATCGGAAACAAGTCTTGGTCACCTGCGTTATTCCTTCCGAGGCGACGTGACGGCGCCACATTTGTTTGTTTATCGCGAAACAACACAGTTGAAATTTGTGTGTAAAATACCACAAATGTGTGGTGAATCAGTTCGTCATCTGCGTTTCGATGGTAATTCAGTCAGATTGGAGTTACCCAGCCAGCAAGACATTAGCGGCCGATAATCGGCCGAACACCCTTCAAAACATACGACGCGGGTGTTGGCCCGACTAACTTTTGCAAAGAGGCAACGAGGCGGCCGACAGGCGGCCGAACACCTGTACTATGGCGGCACGCATCCAGTCCGATGTTAATCGGCCCGATGACTTGTTGGACCTGCGGCCCGACACCTTATGCCGACATCGGGAAGATATCGATTTCAGCGGGAAGACATCGGGACGATGTCGGCCCGCAGGTCCAACAAGCCATCGGGCCGATTAACATCGGACCGGATGCGTGCCGCCATAGTACAGGTGTTCGGCCGCCTGTCGGCCGCCTCTTTGCCTCTTTGCAAAAGTTAGTCGGGCCAACATCCGCGTCGTATCTTTTGACGTCACCGGCCCGACTTTTTGAAGGGTGTTCGGCCGATTATCGGCCGCTAATGTCTTGCTGGCTGGGTGCAGCTACAGCAGTATGTACCCCCCCCCCCCCCCCCCAAGTGTAACAGTGCAAAATTCACTTAAAGCTACAGCTACAGCAGTACAACCCCCCTCCCCCCAGTGTTACAGTGGAAAACAAACCTACAGATACAGATACAGCAGTATGTACAACCCCCTCCCCCCCCCCAGTGTAACAGTGCAAAACACAACACCAGCTACAGATACAGCAGTATGTAGACCCCCCCCCCCCCCCGCCCTCACTGTAACAGTACAAAACACACCTACAGCTACAGATACAGCCGTATGTACAACACCCCCACCCCTCAGTATTACAGTATAAAACACACCTACAGCAACAGATTCAGCAGTATGTACAACCCCCCCCCCCCCCAAGTGTAATAGTGCAAAAATTACTTACAGCTACAGCCGTATGTACACCCCCCTCCCCCTTAGTAACAGTACAAAACACACCTACAGCTACAGATACAGCAGTATATATACCCCCCCCCCCCCAATGTAACAGTAAAAAACACACTTACAGCTACAGATTCAGCAGTATGTACAACCCCCCCCCCAACCCAAGTGTAACAGTGCAAAAAACACCTACAGCTACAGCAGTATGTACCCCCCCCCCAACTGTAACAGCACAAATCGCACCTACTGCTACAGATACAGCAGTGTGTACAACCCCTCCCCCCCCCCCCCCAGTGTAACAGTGCAAAACACACCTACAGCTACAGCATTAATATGTACAACCCCCAACCCCCCCCCCCCCGCCCCCACTGTAACAGTACAAAACTCATTTACAGCTACAGATTCAGAATTATGTACACCCCCCTCCCCCCGCTGCCACCACTGTAACAGTACAAAACATACAACACTCCACCCCCTTCCCTCGTGTAGAGTGCAAAACACACCCAGAGCTACAGATACAGCAGTATATACAACCCCAATCCCCCCCCCCCCCTGTGTGCAAAACACACCTACAGCTACAACAACAGCAGTATGTTCAACCACCCCCCCCCCCCCCCCCCCCCCCCGCTACTGTAACAGTACATAACACACCTACAGCTACAGTTACATCTATGCTTGGCGCTGGTGGACAATATTCACTTTTTTGGCCAAAACCGCCAGTTTTGGCCAAAAAAGACAAAGATTTGGCCAAAAAACCCACACATTTGGCCAAATAAAATAGATTTGGCTATAACTTTTTTTTGGCCAAAACTTTCTATGTAAAAGTTTTGGCCAAAACTGTTTATGTTAGCTAAAACGGGAGATTTGGCCAAACTTCTGCCACAAAAAGATTTGGCAAAAAAAAGATTTGGCCAAACAAAAAAGATTTGGCCAAATCTTTTTTGTTTGGCCAAATCTTTTTTTGGCCAAATCTTTTGTATTTGCTGGCGCTGGTGGACAATATTCACTATTTTGGCCAAAAAACACACTTTTTTGGCCAAAACTGGTGGTTTTGGCCAAAACTGGCGTTTTTGGCCAAAACTATACTTTTTTGGCCAAAACTTTGCTTTTTTGGCCAAAACCGCCAGTTTTGGCCAAAAAAGTGTGTTTTGGGCAAAAAAAGTGAATATTGTCCACCAGCGCCAAGCAGCTTGGCGCTGGTGGACAATTTTCACTTTTTTGGCCAAAACTATAATTTTTTGGCCAAAACTGGCGTTTTTGGCCAAAACTGGCGTTTTTGGCCAAAACTATACTTTTTGGGCCAAAACTTTGCTTTTTAGGCCAAAACTGGCGTTTTTGGCCAAAAAAATGAATATTGTCCATCAGCGCCAAGGGGTACTCACAGATTTGGCCAAAAAATGAAGTTTTGGCCAAAACTATTTTTTTGGCCAAAACTTTCAATGCAAAAGTTTTGGCCAAAAAAATATTTGGCCAAATCTAAAACATTTGGCCAAAAAAGTGAAGATTTGGCCAAATGTTTTAGATTTGGCCAAATACTTTTTTGGCCAAAACTTTGCACTCAAAAGTTTTGTCCAAAACATGTTTTTGGCCAAAAACACACTTTCGTTTTTGGCCAAAAAAGTGTTTTTGGCCAAAAAAGTGAATATTGTCCACCAGCGCCAAGCATATACATCAGTATGCACACCCCCCCTCCCCCAAGTGTAACAGTACAAAACACACCTACAGCTACAGATTCAGCAGTATGTACAACCCCCTCCCCCCCAGTGTCACTGTGCAGAACACACATACAGCTACAGATTCAGCAGTTAGTATGTACACCCCCCCCCCCCAAGTGTGTAACAGTGCAAAACACACCACCAGCTACAGATAGATCAGTATGTACACCCCCCCCCCCCAAGTGTTACAATGCAATACACGTCACACCTACAGCTACATCAGTATGTACACCCCCCCCCCAAGTGTAACAGTGCAAACTACACTTACAGCTACAGATTCAGCAGTATGTACTCCACCCCCCCCCCCCCCCCCCCCCAGTGTAACAGTGCAAAAATCACTAACAGCTACAGCAGTATGTACCCCCCCTCCCCCTACAGCTACAGAAGTATGTTACACCCCCCCCCCCCCCCCGTAACAGGACAATACACACCTACATCTACAGCAGTATGTACACCCCCCCCCCCCCCACTGTAACAAGACAAAACACACCTACATCTATATTTACGGCAGTATGTACAACACCCCCCTCCCCCACTGTAACAGGACAAAACACACCTACATCTACATATACAGAATAAGATACAGCAGTATGTACTCCCCCCCCCCCCCCTCACTGTAACAGCAAAACTAACATTGAGAGCCAAAAAAAACCGAAATCACTTACTCGCTCCATCCGTCGGTTGTCCTCGAGTTGACGTCTGAATCTGATTGTCATTGCCCAGAGCCTGACTCACTGGCTACACAACTATTCTCACCGCCACCACGTGGCACTGGGACCAGCACTCAGATTGAGATCCCGAGGCGACATTCGTCTCGGATAACATATCATCAATGTGCTGTCCAACATTCCCAAGAATGTCTCTTCTTTCGATATTAACTTGAACTAAGAAAACAAATAAAATTCGCTCACGCGGGAAAGCAGCAGCCATTTTCACACTCAATCTTGTTTACCGTAAGGAAAGCTATTTAAATATTTCAAGTAAATGATGGCGTATTTTGAAAATGTAAAACTCATGATTTGAGCTCATGTTGTATTTGATTGCAAATATGCAAATAAAACTTACAATTAATTATCCTACTCCTATGTGAAAAAGTCAACAAATATGAATAATTTAGTTTCGCATTTGCATGGTCAGTCTCATAATGTCACGCCGTTGCTGGACCGACGCTTGAACAGGGGACGTAACAAATGTTAAAATAATGATCATCAATTTGTTATCTCCCGTAACTCTGCATATTTTTATCGACAGCAACATTGCGTCGGGCCGATGTCGGGGTTTATTACGTACATTTGCCGCGTTTTACACACAGTCAAAAAGGTATCGGCGCGACAACGGACGACGACACACGACATATGACGACGTCACCCGACTGAAATCGTCAGTCGGCCGACGAAAGCTTGCTAGCTGGGTACTTTGAATCGAAGGCGAGGGTAACCTGCGTTATTTGTGTGACGGCGTGAACAAATTTGATTGCAATATTTTATACAGAAAGTAAATTTCAATGATTCTGGCTCAGATTTGTAGATCTGTTATGCAGTGTTTTGGTAGTGTATCTGCTTTTCTGCTATGAAGCTCATTTGGAGTGATACGCTGATCGAAGTGGGGTACCCTATGTGGGACATCAGCCGGATGCAGATTACGCCTCAGAACACTCTCGCATTACACAAAGACAGCAATAATTTGCAACATTTCAAGAACTGCATCAGTTTTATTAGAATTTAGATACTATTTCAACAAAAACAGCACAAACACGACTATTATCAACAACACAGAACGGGAGGTAAGTCTTCAAAGACGCACCAAGTGTGCGTTCCCATTTTTGGACGCCATTTTTGCTAGCATTTTCACAGTAAATCTTAATATTTCCATATCTATTGAATGATTTTGGTATTTTCTTTGATTGTGCCGATTCTCCTATCTCTCTGGCATGTACTGGGTGCTTTGTGACCAGTTTCTCCCCTAGACTGTATTGAAAAAATGCGTCCGTGTGAGCTGACCCCCACTTGTGACCAGTAGCAAAGAACAACTCATGAACAAGAGAAATTAAGTCGGGGAGATCTACGCACTACAAGACTACATGGCGTAGCTGTCAGAGGCCCGCGGCATTGTTAGACTGTAATTGTTATCAGAGACCTCCTGACTCGAAAGTTGATGCTGAACTGGCCTCTCCCCTTCAACTGATTGCGCTGACAGAGGCGTGTCATATCATTCGGCGCCCGCGCAGGCAATGTTCTTAGAAATAAAAAGTTAAACAAATCTTTGGAGCAAACATTTAATATAGCTAGGTAAAAACGTCCCGTGGGCTACATTTTTGTTTCAATATAGCCGGGATTTTAATATAGCCGACTTCAATGTAGCCAACATTTTTTAACAAAGAAAAAGTAGAGCTTCAGCCGGGACCTGAAAAATTCTTCAATATAGCCGATATTTTAATAATTATAGCCTACTTCAATATAGCCGGGTTTCACTGTACTGGTATCATGTGATTCTTGCTGTGACGCTGCATAAACACAGCCTAGTGAACTGAAGGCATTGTTTAGAGAATATGTTAAACTGTGGTGTATTGTATCTGATTCTGATGTCTCACATGAGCAGTAGCAATAGTCTTTCTGTTATGTTTTCACTGGATGGAATCTTGAATTTGAAGATGAAGGCATTGTTTAAAGAATGTGTTAATTAAACTGTGGTGTAATGTATCTGATTCTGATTCAGGTGTCTCACATGAGCAGTAGCAACAGTTTTTCTGTTATCATGTTTTCACTGGATGGAATCTTGAATTTGAATATGTGTATATGATCTGACCTGCTGCTATTTCCTTCCAATTCAAGAGCAGATTTCACTCTTTCTATCACACACACACACACACACACACACACACACACACACACACACCACATTAACATACACTTTAAAATCATTTTGCATAAATGTGACATGTATTGACACAATTGACAAAGGTTGAGCTGATTAACCTCAAAATAGCTCTATACAGGAAACAAGATAAGGAGCATTGCAAAATTAAATGGCATACACTTGAAATGCGAGCACACATTTAAACTACCAATAACATGCAACTGCAAGCAACACTGAACGTACCACTACCAGTATTGCAGGTATGAAGCCAAAGTGAAGAGAAGAACACTTTCACTAAATGTTCAAAATTGAAATAACATATACTGTGGGCATGTGTCATTAACGGTATTCATTATGATAAATAGACCTGTGCGCTTTTTTTTGCAGAAATAAGTGTGTTCAATTTTGTTGTCATCAAAACAGAACTAGTTGATAATAGAAACTAACTTTCAGTTCCACTGCCAATTGAAACACTGTATTACTTGACTGTACTGATGCAGAACTACGCTGGACCACACACTCTTATTTGTTCCCTAAATCAAGCAGTCAATTCGTGTCACTGGAAACATTGAACGAGGAGAATGAACATATAGCTGGCTGAATAAGTTGATAATCAAACTGCTCACGATTATTTGTTATTCACAGCATGCAGTGGATGTAAAACAACCACAAAATAAGGTCCTGTATGCATTATAATTTATACTTGTACTTGTAGCACTTGATTTTGTATTGAGGTCGGTGATCTGAAATCAAAATGTATGCCTACATCTGTGCATGATTTTACTTTAAGAATAAAATGAAACAAGAATGGAACAATTAATGACTTCTCTGTGAGTGTGAACTGTGATTTAAAACATTACATGCTCTCTTTTCTCTCCCTCTCTACAACTTTACTACTGCCACTTTCTGTGTGTACAATCATACATGTTTGTTTTCCCACACATGAGCAAGCGAGTCTGGCATTGTCACTGTTTCTTGCTGCGTTTCACGGCTGGTGTTTGCAGCTGCTCCTGGTTCACATCCACTGCTTGTAGAGGCTCAGCTTCTCTGTCCAGCCAGTTTCCAACTAGCTCTGGAAGAACTGCGAGTCTGAACACTTTTAAAGCTTTCTCCTCACACATTGCCCAAAAATCACAGTCATGCAATACTCGGACAATAACTTTATCCACAGTTGTCCACACCATGAAATCGCAGTAGGAGGAACTGGTCATAAAAATCTGGCGCTGTACTTGACTAAAGTATGGGTAGTCTTTGCGCAGACAAAGCACCCCCTCACTGTTAGATTCCAAACAGAAATGGCGGTCTGCCACAGCACACTCAACAGCTGACTCCTTGAAGGTGAAGGGACGTGTGTGCAGGTTTCTCCAACAACGGCCATGCAGGTACAGTGTGCTGACAGTATGTTGCCATCAGAAGTGGCGATGATCCAAGGAGAAAGTGCTGGTTCATTAAGGCGTTGTGAATGAAGAACCTGAAACATAAATTGAAGGTCGCACAAATCAGCATTCAGCTAGGTCAATCGAATGAATATAACTCTAAGACGCACATAATGTGCTTCACAATAACCTTAACAATGAAAAGTAAACAACAGATTTTTAACTGAATATGAACATGAAGCTCATTATAATTAATATAAATATAATATTTTGCAAGCTAGTTCAGTATTTGAAAATATAAATATATTGAAGGTGAAGGGACATTTCACCTCCACAAGCCTAACCCATGACAGTCACAGCTGGAGCTTTTGTCGTAGTCCAGAATACAAACTGAAGCGAAGAATATATATCAAAGACAAAGCCTCAACACAATATTTCTGAGTCCTGAACTGCAACTTGTGAAATCTGCAACACAAGATAGAGAACACTCACGTTCATTCATTATAAACTGAAAGCACATTCTTACCTTTGCAGAAATGACAGAGTTCTGACAGCCATCAGGTCTGTAGCACTTGACATCCCTCACCCAGCCAGAGACAAAAAGTCGGTAGGAATCCAAACTTTTGTAAGCTTTCAGCTGCTCACACATGTATGTGTGTGCACTCTTGCCAAGCACATAATAATTTACGACGTTGATGTAACTCAGCTCTGGCAAATCGTCTGGATTTGCTGACCAGCACCTGGTTGGAATGTCATACGGATCATTCCCGTCAATCTCAACAATCTTCTGGTGGTATCGCCGCCTCTCCTCTGAAAACAATCGCTCAGAATATTTTCGCTTCTCGCCCGGTCGCTGTTTCTCCATCTTGCTTTCGACAATGTTTTGCCTGAGGCAAGGGAAGTCACTCCAGATTCTTCTCGGAACGCGTCAGAGCTTCGTGACGCGAAAATTCTCCGTAGTTTCGAATATGTTTTTACTTTTCTCTTTGAAATGAAACGATTAAAGGAAGAGAAATGGAAAAACAGGCATGTTGTTGGGACATACACAGAACAGAGAACAAAAGGGGAAAAAACTGTGTTTCAACAACTTCAAGCAAGAAAATGCAAACACTAAACACTCCCGGCAGGGAAAAACCTTAATTGACCTTGACCTTTGACTGTGTTTGAGATCAGTTATTTTCGTACAGCAATTTCGGCTTGTAAAACAAACAAAATAATATCCAAACAACAGCTATTTTAAGATAAGAGTGTGTGGAGAGACCTTGTATTCAATTATAGTAATCACTGAAAGACATACAATTTAGTTCAGATGCGAATCCTAGAAACCCCTAAATAATGGAAAATGTGTTGGCTAAACAATTAATTGTTTACGTAAATAATTCATTGTTTACGTAAATAATGATTTATTTAGCAAAATTGCTGATTGTTTATAAACAATGTAATATAAGTCTAAATAATATATTGTTTACGTAAATAAATCATTATTTACGTAAACAATGAATTATTTACGTAAACAATGCATTGTTTAGGTAAATAATGAATGGTTTACGTAACAAAAAATTTATTTACAATTGTTTTACATTGTTTATAAACAATTACTTATTTAGCACATGAGCTTCTAAATAATGATTATTTAGGTGAAAAAAACATGAAAAAGTATCCAAATAATTATTTGACAAACGGAATGCCATATTCATGTGTCCAACGTCGGATGTTATTTTTTTATTTTTATTATTCGGCATTAAACAATAAACAAAACCCGACTAAAACAGGTGAAATAAATACCGACACAATGTAATGGTTCTTGATGTACTGTTATCTCTATTGTTTTAATTTTTAAAAAAATTGTGTTACTCCACACAAATAGAAAATCTGGACACTTACCTGTTAGGTTTTGACGACAGGAACAGGTAAAAGACAGAGACAATGAGAAGATATGACCAGTAGTAGTTGACTGTTCCTCTTGTGATAGACGGGGACTTCTGGTAGAGAGACAGACATCGCTTTGCCTTTTAAAGATCACCGCTGACGTTACGTCATCAAGCTTTGTCACGCCCGGAGTCATGACATTTTAATATTAATTGCGGCAGATATATCTAAATCAATTTTTTTGCTCAGTTTATTATATCACTGCCTTTTCTTTTGGAAAGTAATAGGACAGAATAGAGACAGGGGGGTATGTGGGTTAAAGGTACTGAACTTGTCAAATCCAGGTGCACGCAGCCCCTGGGGCTTTTAGTCATACCTCAGGCAGCTATCCGTTAGAAGAACTACCAAGTTTCATTGACTTGCACCCAAAGAGTCAAGAATTTCGATTTTTTTACGAATTAATTTCGTACTCGGACCCGGCTGGTCTTGACCTATTTTTGGATCTAAATTTAGATCAGGTAGATCACCACATCATGCACAAAAAGACAGTCACTAGCAAACTATGTCAGACATCATCATGAGTTTGTGTAAAACAAAATGGAGGCCGGAATCATTCAGTTAAATCGAACTCCGACCAAACACCACGTAATAACTAGGTTAATTTATGCACTCGCGTGAACAAGAAACTGTCGAGCTTCACAGATGTCGTCGTTGGGTAGTTTTGGGTTTGTTTTACTACCATAGGAGGATTTTTGAACTGTAAATGCACTCGGCTGCAACAAAAACGCAAAACAAAGGCTGTGAGCTGCACTGTGCCTTTGAAGTTGGAGAAAGTGATAGAAGGTGACAGAATAGTTCCTTTTGGGGAAACGATTGAAGAGTAAAGGCCCTGTCACATTTGCGTTATGCAGGGTGTCACACTTGCCTTACGCTTATGCAATCACCTCTGCGCATGAGCTTATAAATGTCAAAATCATAAGCTTTGGGGGTCATTCTCCAAAACTGGTTAACATATAGTTGGGTCATATCCAAGGATTCCGTGACCGTTGAGAGCAAAGGTCCGTTTCTCGATGGATTTGACTTCTGTGAAGGTTAAATAAATTTTTTAGAATGGGTGCCCCTCGCGAAAGTGTGGGCATAACTTTTGAGAGCCCCAAATTCAAAATGGCCACCAACGGCCAGAATGAAAATTAACTTTTTACTGGTTTGGCTTAGAATGCTGCACAACACATGTTTTCTAGGATAGTTTGGCATGGGAAATTCATATTTGGTATTATTTATATGATTTGGCCTATTTTTGATGTCCAAAACCAAGATGGCCGCCAATGTTCATGTCCGAACGGTCACTTTTGCAAAGTCTTGAAAGGTCCTTCCTAGTAGGCTGTAATGTCCGTTTCTCAGTTGATATGTTACAGAGATTATTCTATGTATGTAGTAATTTTGATTTATACACAAATATGCACAAAGTAATTGTTCTTTTTATGTTTCTTTTTATGTTTCAAGTTAATGTGTGCATTGCTGTTCAAGATGTGCAATATGTCTTATGAATGTTTACTGAAGTGTGGAAAGCCTTGTGAATCATCCGATACCATCAGCCAAGCTAAATGGGATATTTTACAGTCAAAGACTAAAAACTGGCTAGGACTTGATAAATATGGTGATGTTCACAACACCACCACCTGAAAAGAGCAAGCCCTATTTTCACACGACCTACGATGAACCTCCAAGCAAGTCAGTGGTGCATGACATCATGGCGAAGCTAGTGCAGGCCTTGCGCGAGAAGAACATTCCATTTACCTTTCTCGTTGGTGATCTGCCTACATATAAAACGATTGTCCAGATCAAGGCTGAGAATCCGGAACTGTTCGAGGATATCACCCCTATTATTGGAGCGTTCCACCAACAAATGTCGTACATCCACGCCATATACAAAAGATTCAAAGGATCTGGGATGTCAAGACACACTGGTGACAGCAGGGGTGATAGTGGATGGGTCTGTGGATCAAGCACTGCGAGGAAAACATTACAGGCGTGGCGTGCGCTGCATCATGCTATGGAGAGAGGCTCTCATCCACCTACGATTGAAAGATATTCTTCAGCATGAGGAACTATCAGAAGCCGTCAAGGAGAAGCTGGACATTGTGCGCAATGCTCTCACCGAGACACAGGAGGCTATCCACGAAGCCCATGGTGACCTAGAGGAGGATGACAACATGAAGGACATGATCAAAAGTGTGTATGAAAAACCTGGCACAGACATGGGAGACTTTTGGATCTCATTCATGGAGATGACAGACCCTCTTGCACAAAATCTGGATGCATGCCACGCAAGAAATGGACCAGAGTATAAACTTTCATCAACTTACGACATGTTGAAAGGGCTCATGGCTTACAACAATCATGACTTCGGAAAGTGGCTGCCAGATTATTGGGCAATGTTGTCTTCTCCAGCAGATGAGCAAAAGACATTCTTCAATGCGCACTTTGCCCAGTCCATGACAGGACTACCTTATTCCTGCCAGCCACTTGATTTGTGGATTGAGACCACCATGAATTTGAACTCGAAACTTAAGCAAGGCTGGCTTCAGCTTCTACAAAACGAGAAGCAGCTGTTCTCAACAATCCGAAATGTTAACAACGTGGCCAGGGTGAAAGCTGCCGTTCAGCAGAACCTCAAATGCGAGCGTCGCCACAGAAAACATATTGAGGGCCAGCCAGCAAGGATGAAAAAGGACGAACAAGCAATTCAGGACCTGCAGGGCTGCATGACAGAGTTCAACGCTCAGCCGTTTGACACCTCATCACCTGCACTGAGGTCACTGCAGTCTGGCCTGGTTGCTTCTCCAGAACTTGTGTGTCAGGTGTGCAAGAAAAAAGGGTATTTTTATATCATGGGTTTTATGAATTTTCTAATTTTATTCTTTTATAGTTATTAATTAATGACCTATATGTGCTGATGACTAAATTAATTTCCTTTGTTGGATCAATAAAATGTTATGAGTTATGAGTTATGAGTTATGAGACCTCAATACTGCATTTGCAGACGGACAAGATCAAGTTGAAACCCTCCTGAATGACAGGGTATTCACCAAGACAAAGCTTCTCACTGTTACCATCCACAAGAATAAAAGGCAGACATTCGCCAGCGAGCGGATTTGTGCATGAGTTGGTGCGTCTACAAAGGTGGCTCAGATGGAAAAGTCGGGACTTGCGGCCCTGGTGGACCTCGTGGATGGTTTAGGCATGTTCCAACTTGAGCAAGTACTTGAGGGGAGGGTGACCGAGGAATGCTTGTCTCTGTACAACGTAGATGGATCCTTCCGCAAGACTATGAAGAGCAAAATGTTGGAGCTGTTCAACAAAGATCTAGTGGCTCAAAAACCACAGACCTACATCAGCATTGTTGACATGGGGATGATTTGGCGGTTAGCCACTCCTACACCCGATGACCGAGAGGCTAGGAAGCGTGATGGTTCGCACTACAGCTGGAATGACTATCTGCATAAGATATGCGCGATCATCTTCTCACGCCATGCTAATGCAAGCCCCTACATCATCCTGATCAATGACAAATATGACTTTCCCTTCAGCATCAAGGACGATGAACATGATCGACGGGCTGCAAAGCATGGACATATTCCAAATGTGTTCCCTAAGCCCGAAGACACTTTCCCATGTGCTGCTGAATTCAACCAATTCATGGTCAGATCAGGAAACAAGGTCAGATTGCAGAAGCTCGTGAAGAAAAAGTTGGAAGCAGAAGTTGCTCGGGTAGGGTGTGAGGTCATATACTGTGAGGGTGAAACAGCAGTGAACCTGTCCAGTGGGGTGTCAAATGGGGACTATGTCTTTAGACATCCAGAGGCTGATACAATGCTGCTCTCTGCCTATGCCAAGCTCAGGACAGGAAACTACATTGGGACAGTTGTACTTGACAGCGAGGACACTGACGTATATGTTCAAGCAGCATATCTCTCACAACAACTTCCTGGTGATCTGCTGATTAAACGCAAAGATGCCTTTATCAACTGCAGTGACATGCTGTCCAACGAAGTCTCACAGATCATCATACCTCTCCATGTGATCACTGGAAGTGATCATACGTATACCTCAGGATTCTATGGCCATGGGAAGAAGACTGTGATGGAGACGGCGATGACTAATCCTGAGGCAAGGGAACTCCTGGAACGAGTCGGCAAAAGCCCCGACTTAGAGAACAGTGTAAAAGCTGACATGAAGTCCTTTGTTCTCTCCAGCATCAATGGTGAAAGTGCAGATGCTACCTGCGGGCAGGCCAGAGCTTCCAAGTGGCACAAGATGAAGAGGAAAATTACATTCCGCCTCCCACCCGATGACGACTCCTTGAATCTCCATGTGGAGAGGACAAATTATATCACATATTGCCAACTTCATTACAACCTGTTTGACCATCCATCCCAAATTGGGCACGGCTGGGAACTTGTGGATGGGAAGTGCCGACCCGTACGCTATACCCAACCCCCATTGCCCCAACAGCTCACACTTCGCGATTAATCAGATGAAAGTGGAAGTGATGATGAGAGGGGCGAGCCTGGAGATTCAACAGATACAGAAGATGTGTAGAGACCCCACTAGACACAGACCTAATCGGTGTATGCTCCATCAACTAGATAGTAAAATGTTCATTTTCATAATGGTCGTTGGAAGCCATTTTGGATTTGGGGCTTTCGTACCTTCGTGTCTACATTTTAGCAAAAGGCATCCAGGATAAAAACATTATTTAACCTTCAAGGAAGCCAAATCAACTGAGAAACGGACATTACAGCCTACTAGGAAGGACCTTTCAAGACTTTGCAAAAGTGACCGTTCGGACATGAAAATTGGCGGCCATCTTGGTTTTGGACATCAAAAATAGGCCAAATCATATAAATAATACCAAATATGAATTCCCCATGCCAAACTATCCCAGAAAACATGTTTTGTGCAGCATTCTAAGCCAAACCAGTAAAAAGTTGATTTTCATTCTGGCCGTTGGTGGCCATTTTGAATTTGGGGCTCTCAAAAGTTATGCCCACACTTTCGCGAGGGGCACCCATTCTAAAAATTTTATTTAACCTTCACATAAGTCAAATCCATCGAGAAACGGACCATTGCTCTCAACGGTCACGGAATCCTTGGATATGACCTAACTAATAATGTTTTCTGCCAGTTTTTTTAAGAATCCTTTCACATTTACTATTCCAAAAGTACCCTATGACACGACTCGAGTGGCAAAGAACATTCTCTGCAATTCCTGTCTCAGTCCGTGCAGCCGTTTCGGGTCCTAATACACACAGACACACAAGAGCCAGCTTTAAAAGTTAAATTATATAAGAACCATGTAAACCAGTGATTATTTCTTATGTACATCAGATACTACAGTATTTCTGCTTTATGAAAAGCTATATTTCAAAAACAAAACTAGAGATTTGAATTTTGACCACTTTTCCCCCTTTCTGTCACCAGTACTGAAGAACAACTCAGATACATGTGAGAAAAAATGTGAAATAAATATTCAAAAGCGTTCTTTGCGTTCCTGTTCGACGACAGTATTTTGTTACCCGATTATAGGGGTTTTGCACCATCCAGCGCAAATTGAACTATATGTATATATAGAGAGAAATAGAGAGAGATAGACCCTGGGAAGACATAATAAATATCACACAGAAATCGAGGGAGGGAAGAGGGGCGGAAGGGGGAAGAGGTCGCTCTAGCTGCCAAAGAACGAAGGCATAAAACGGCGGAAATAAAATGATCAGACATGGATGACTTACGATGATATCAATATTATGCTTAGAGGACAGCTCTGCAACTTGACACTGACCTCTAAAAGGCCCGAAATAAACTGATCAGCACAGTCAGGGGTCCCCAAAATAGTGCGTACATGCGTCCTGTATGCACTAGAAGCCTGTCAACACTTTCTGACTATGGTTTACTTAACTAAGATGGCCTTTTGTATGGCAATAAAGACAAGTCAGTCATCGAAAATAAATTAATGTTCGACCAATTGTACGTACATATAGGTTCATTACATCCAGCAAAAGGTTTGGCTAATTATTAATTTACCTAATATACATGTTTATTGACTGTTATTATGAGGTATGTTTATTTAACATTATTATCCGATTCAGGTCTTATGTGAACGACATGTCTGTGTGTGTGTGTGTGTGTGTGTGTGTGTGTGTGTGTGTGTGTGTGTGTGTGTGTGTGTGTGTGTGTGTGCGTATGTGTGTGTGTGTGTGTGTGTGCAGTGCGTGTGTGTGTGTATGTGTGTGTGTGTGTGTGTGTGTGTGTGCGAATGTGTGTGTGTGTGTGTGTGTGTGTGTGTGTGTGTGTGTGTGTGTGTGTTCATTTGTATGTTGTTAGTCTTTTTACATTTAGTCAAGTTTTGACTAAATGTTTTAACATAGAGGGGGGAATCAGCGTCAAAATTATGTACATTTTGTAAACACATTGATTATGTTGAACACTTTTTTTGGCAGTGTGAGAAGTTGACGTGCTTTTGGGAAAATGTTGTCCATTATATTTTTAGAAATACAGGATTAAATGTGCACATTTCAGAACACGATGTCTTGTTTGGTTATCAACCTAATAATATATGCCAAAAAAAATAAGGTAATTAATCACATTATTTTGATTGCAAAAATGTGTATTAGTAAATATAAGTATGGTGATAGATACGATTTGAATAGTATATTGGAAAATGAAATGTACATTAGAAGATTGTGAGTACTGTATAAGTCGAGACGAGGTGAAGTTTGTTCATGGAACGTTTGATATTTTGAGAAAAAAAAATAATAAAAACAAAGTATACATTATAAATGATACCACCACCATCATTACCCACCCCTACCCCCCGCCTCTCTCTCTCTCTCTCTCTCTCTCTCTCTCTCTCTCTCTCTCTCTCTCTCTCTCTCTCTCTCGCTCTCTCTTCCTCTCTCTCTCTCTCTCTCTCTCTCTCTCTCTCTCTCTCTCTCTCTCTCTCTCTCTCTCTCCCTCTCTCTCTCGTCTGTCTGTTATGTCTTAATGTTGTATATATATTTATACTTGCCATTTATGATACATGTTGAAGGATGAATGATGATACATTGTAGACGGATGCATGTTACTGATTAAAAGCCCCACAATGATGTGCTTGGCAAATACAAACAAAAAAAACAAAAACAAAAAAAGGGGGGGGGAATCGAGACGAGGGTCGTGGTGTATGTGTGTCTGTCTGTCTGTGTGTGTGTGTAAAAAGGCTCTGAAAATTAAAAATATAAAAATTATGATCAAAATTAAATTTTCGAAATCAATTTAAAAACACTTTCATCTTATTCCTTGTCGGTTCCTGATTCCAAAAACATATAGATATGGTATGTTTGGATTGAAAACACGCTCAGAAAGTTAAAACGAAGAGAGGTACAGAAAAGCGTGCTATCCTTCGATCTCAGCGCAACTACTACCCCGCTCTTCTTGTCAATGTCACTGCCTTTGCCATGAGCGGTGGACTGACGATGCTACGAGTATACGGTCTTGCTGCGTTGCATTGCGTTCAGTTTCATTCTGTGAGTTCGACAGCTACTTGACTAAATGTTGTATTTTCGCCTTACGCGACTTGTTTTTACATTTAGTCAAGTTTTGACTAAATGTTTTAACATAGAAGGGGGAATCGAGATGAGGGTCGTGGTGTATGTGTGTGTGTGTGTGTGTGTGTGTGTGTGTGTGTGTGTGTGTGTGTGTGTGTGTGTGTGTCTGTCTGTCTGTCTGTCTGTCTGTCTGTCTGTCTGTCTGTCTGTGTGTGTAGAGCGATTCAGACTAAACTACTGGGCCGATCTTTATGAAATTTGACATGAGAGTTCCTGGGTATGATATCCCCGGACGTTTTTTTCATTTTTTCGATAAATACCTGTCGTACTCACAGAATGAAACTGAACGCAATGCAACGCAGCAAGACCGTATACTCGTATCATCTTCAGTCCACCGCGCACGGCAAAGGCAGTGAAATTGACAGGAAGAGCGGGGTAGTACTTGCGCTGAGAAGGATAGCACGCTTTTCTGTACCTCTCTTTGTTTTAACTTTCTGAGCGTGTTTTTAATCCAAACATATCATATCTATATGTTTTTGGAATCAGGAACCGACAAGGAATAAGATGAAAGTGTTTTTAAATTGATTTGAACAATTTAATTTTGATAATGATTTTTATATATTTAATTTTCAGAGCTTGTTTTTAATCCGAATATAACATATTTATATGTTTTTGGAATCAGCAAATGATGGAAAATAAGATGAATGTAGATTTGGATCGTTTTAGAAAAATATAATTTTTTTTACAATTTTCAGATTTTTAATGACCAAAGTCATTAATTAAATTTTAAGCCACCAAGCTGAAATGCAATACCGCAGTCCGGGCTTCGTCGAAGACTACTTGACCAAAATTTCAACCAATTTGGTTGAAAAATGAGAGCGTGACAGTGCCGCCTCAACTTTCACGAAAAGTCGGATATGATGTCATCAAAGAAATTTATCAAAAAAAGGAGTGGGTTAAAGAAGGAGTAAGTGATAGAAGATGACAGAACAGTTCCTTTTGAGGAAACGATTGAAGAGTAAAGGCCTTTGCGTTATGCAGGGTGTCACACTTGCCTTACGCTTATGCAATCACCTCTGCGCATGAGCTTATAAATGTCAAAATCATAAGCTTTGGACCAGTTCTATTTCTAGATGTAGATTTCATAACGCAGAACAAGTTGACCAATCAGGAGGGGCCTGGGGCCAGGGGCCAGTTTCACAACACAGAAACACAGACGGTCGACTGCCGCGGCGGTTGAACCAGTGAGATTGATTGTTCGTCTTTGCACGGGGAGTTTCCCGATTGCAGTGTTGCTCTCCTCTAGCACCATTGTCGAGAAAATGTGATTATCCGTAGAAGAATACTCTCATTATGTTTGGATTCTGAAGCATATGTGGTGATCGTTTTTGACTCACGTAAGTGTTGCCTGTGCGATGCTAACTTTGTCTGTCTGTGCGTGCGTGCGTGCGTGCGTGCGTGCGTGCGTGCGTGCGTGCGTATGTATGTATGTATGTACTAGAATGAATACCCGCTTCGCCGGGTAGCCGGCTTCGCCGGGAAGAAGTACTTAGAGCCGTACGCCGGCTTCGCCGGGTCCGAACAATGGACCCGCCAAGCTTAGGTCCCTCCCAGATTCGTGGAATGGGAACAGCACGAAAATGATTCAGTGGCCATAATGCCATTCCTGACCATATCGAGTCCCATCCTTGTCGACGAATGTAACCGTGTTAATCACCTTTGGAGGCGAACTCCACTCAAACAGGATTGAGCAATTTAGAGCTTATCTCTAAGCCCTTTTGAACTGTTATGGCTTCTGAAAGGAAGGCCAGTACATAAAATTGCACAAAAGCCGCCAGACCACATCACAAACAGAACTGAACAATGCACAGGTGTTGCTCACATAAAAACACACACACACACACACACACACACACACACACACACACACACACAAACACAGAGAAGCCATATCTATAGAGAGATAGATGACAGTGTATTTTTCGCGTGGCTATAAATTGATTCGACCTTTGCACTTTTACAGTGAGGATAATTTACGGGTCCAATTTACGTTCTGGACACTGCGGTGACCTTCTAAAAATAGTAACAGAACGGAAATATCCGAAGATGCCTCCCTCAAACTATAGTGCACCATACGAAGGAAGGGAGGTAAACGCTGAAAACCTGGAGAAGATGAGAAGATAAGGAAGAGTTACTTATAATGGTGAAATGAACACAAAAACCAAAATCAGTTCAGCGCTGCGCGCTGAGAGCACGTTTTGAAATATCTCATCGATGATATTGTGCCCGGGGTGTAGCTGAATACGGTGTCCAAATTTGAAAAAGATTCACCGAGAACTTTGGCGTTGTGATGTGGTGTAGCGGCTATGGTGTGTCGGTATGGGGGCCCGGGTAGCTGAGGTGGAACCAAAATCGGTTCAGCGCTGCGCGCTGAGAGCACGTGTTGAAATATCGACCAGGTTGTGTCCTGTACCGGGTCAACCTGAATATGCCCACCAAATTTGAAGCAGATCCATCGAGAACTTTGGCCGTGCATGGCGAATACACAAATACACAAATACACAAATACACAAATACACAGATACACAAACACACAGACACACACACAGACACAAGTCGTATATATATATAGATGTATGTATGTCTGTCTGTGGTAGAAACTTTAACATTTGACTGGACACCGAAATACTAATTTTACCTGGTTATTATCCAAGCAACAGCTTCAAAATATTGAAGCAATGATCAACATTTCGTCGGCACGTATGTAGTTAAAGTGTGTATCCAAAGAAAACGGGTGGTGGTTTTTGTTGTTGTTGGGGGGGGGGGGGGGGGGGGGGGGACAGGTGACTGGTTTGTGTCGTGTGTGGTATGTGGACCAGGTCAGGGGTCAAGGTTAGGTCAGATCGCGTGAAGGATTGTGGTATAGATACAGTTATCACCGAGCTGCAGTTCGCCGATTCGGAGAAGACGATTTCCCATTGTTCGGTTTTGTAGCTCCAGAAAAATAGATAAAGAAGATACCAAAGGAGATTTCCTACAGGTTAATCTGCACAGCGTGTTTCCCAGTGTCTGCGCGAGGAAGCGCTGTCGAAAGCGCAGTGTCGATCTGGCCATCTGGCAGTCGTGTCCCCGTAAGTAAAGTAGGCTACAGACAGACAGATCTAGATCTAGTGTTTCGCACTCTTGCACCGTGTCACCTATGCTTACTTTGTGTGTGTGTATGTGTGACGGAGTGATTGAGTTTGTGTTACTGTTTGTCGATTTCTTACGTGAGCCTTGAAGGCTTCGCCTCTTGTTTAAAATGTATCCATGGGACGCAGTAATTATCCAGGAATAAAGTCAGGGTTATGTCTTGAAGACGTCACATTATGGCGTAAGAGGGTTCGACGTCACGCGAAGGAATTACAAGAAGTCTCCGTCATTGATATTGTCACAAAGATGTGAGTAGCATATTTGTGATGTGAAACCACGTCGTGTTTTTAACCTCCCTAAATATTGAAGTGCGATGGTTGGGGACAGGAGAGGCGTTATCACGGGTTTTGTGCGTTGCACGAGAAAACCATAGTTTGACATGAGTTGTGTTTATGAGAACTGTAGCTGGTCTGGGGTTAATAACGTCACAGCGTTTGAGATTTTCAACCGGGAAGGTGGTCGGCGCGTGTCGGTCTTGTTCTGGGAACAAGTACTCTTTCAAGAGACGGGTCTCTTAAGGTAAATGATTTACTATGTTGTATATTATTGACGTTGGAATACATAGCTGGAATGTAAAGGTTAGTGTATACAAAGTGCACTAAATTCTAGTGTGAAGTTCTGAGAGAATTCTTGTTGTGATTGTATTATGGTTTTCGTTGGTAAATTCTTGAGCATAATTGCTGTTACGCATTTATGTTATGTTTAAGACAGTGATACTATGTGTGGTAGTGTCAGTGATGGATTAAGTGATTCATGGATGAAGTATAGTTGGATTGTGTCTGTGGACGGAATGTGAATGTAGAATGAACGAGAGAGATGTTTACATGACTTTAGTTTAGGAAGAGGAGATCGTTTAAGAGAATGTGTATTAAGACTTGGGTTAATTCTTTAGGAGGTTCCATGAGGGTTTTTCCATGGCGTGGACAAGGGAGGGACCTTACACGGCAGAATGCGGAGCGATGGTGAGGGAAGAGACCACATCGGCGCAGAGATGGCTAAACGGAGGAGTTTCCATCGTTACCGGTCGTAGCGACGACGGTTTATTTCGCTAATGACGGAAATGTTTCTCGGCGAGAAACGTGAAAGGTGTGTGTTGGCACCTATAAGGAAAGTTTCTGGGAATTCATCATCTACGGGATTCAACGACACAAGGATGTGTAAATGACGACATGCAGTGAGCCGTGATACGAACTCGTGAGTGTTGGTCAGCACTTTATCTTGTGCGTTAATCTATCTTTGAGAAAGTATCTTTATACTATGTATTTACATGCATTGAGTGACTGCTATATATGTTGTGTGAACTGTGTGTTCAAGAAGTTGATTTGTATTGATGTATTTGAAGTGAAGAATTGTGTTATATTTTGGTGAGGAAATATAAGTCTGTATCCTCCCAAAATTCTGTGTTTGGAGTGTGTTGGTGTGAAGTTTGAAGTCAGTGTAAAAAGATAGGGCAGAACACGTTTTCAGAATAGATCCTTTATTCACACTACAATCCACTTCATGAGAGATATCAGGGGTCCCCAAAACTGTGCGTCCAAGCGTCCTATATAATGGAAAGGCGCTGGTTCTGAGCGACGCTTAGTTCTCACGATAGGTGTGACCAAATGACGTCATTTATAATTTCGTCATCGAAGATCTTTCGTATTTCAATCAGTGTCATTTCCGAGTTCTGTGTTCTGCGGTCGTTTTGACTGATTTGACAAGTTGAGAAAACCAATGACATTTTATTTTTGCGAAGCAACTGAATATGACAAGAAAAGAAAGCGTGCAGAAGTATGTTTGGGTCCTTCCAGACTTTATGACCAACGATTTCTCCCTTGGAAGAAAATGAAGATGTCTGCTTTTCGTCTGCTTTGAAGGTAGGGAGATTTTACAGCGCACACGCTATATTGCAAGTCGTAATGGACAAGAATGTTGTTATTCTTCTTTCTTCGAAGTACCGTAGATTTGTTCTTGGCCATATTTTCGAGCTGTGCATTGTTATAATATGGGAAAAACACGTTTGAACGCAAATTCACAAAGAAATGTTATAATCATTTACTCCGGAACTGCAACTCCGATTTGCCATAACAAAAAATTCTGTCTCAATATGCGGGAACAGTCTGGTAGTGTCATATTTTTTAAATGGATTTGGAAGAATTGCTCATAATTTACATAGCACTCCGGCCTTGGTTTTTTTTTCGTCACACCCAAAACCGTTATTTGTTTTGGGCGACGCAGCATTAATATGCACTAGAAGCCTGTCAACACTTTCTGGCTATCTGAGTTAACCAGTGTTGGTCAGACACCTGGGCACCCTCACAGTGTGTGTGTGTGTGTGTGTGTGTGTGTGTGTGTGTGTGTGTGTGTGTGTGTTAATGCTTCCTTGTAAAATAACGTTCAGTACAGTTCAGTTCAGCTCGCTAAATTAGATTTCCTCGCGGCGAGAATTACCTACTAAGAAACGCTACTTCCTCGCCACACTCGCCAGATCTAGCGTCTAAGAAACGGAGGACTGGCTAAACTAAACATTGAAAGGACGAAGGCCCATCGACTGTGCCTGCTCTGTGATTTAGGTCAGCACGTGTTTTGCGAGGAATTGTGTAAAATCACAGCAGTCACGTAGGCAGCCTCTGGTTATACGGTTTAAGGCGTAAGGGTCACCCAGAATTTGGAAAAAAATCGTTTTTCAGGTATACTAAATTATGATGTTGCCAAAAGCTAGAAAAATATCTCTATTTTCATGTGCAGTTTACATTTTGTCTCTAGCATACATAGTTTTCTTGCAATAAGTGCTCAAAGTAGGTTGGTGGGAAATAAAAATCACTGGCCGAAATATCTAAAATAACAACAATCCTATTTGCGCTGAGCTGCTGGAAAATAATAAGACTAACCTGTCTCTCTGGTTTACAACAACCGTGCAACGACTGCTCCCTACAGTTGACGGCAAGATGGCGGCTTTCGTGCATTGAAAGTGAATTTCGCAGCGAATTATCGAGCCTACTGTTAAAAGAGTCAACTTTTTGAGAAAATCATCATGTTTTATGTGGTGAAAGTTCGCGCGAAATCACAGAGCAGCAACACTGTCTGCATGATCAACTTTTTTAAATATTCACCTATTCCATTGAAACTTTGCACATCAAATGTTTACTTGACTGGCTATATTGTGTTCTAAAATGAAGCTGGTAATCAGAAAAATAGAATTTTTTTGATTGTGTGATATATCATAATAATATATAGAATTATAGTATTCTTTGCTAATGCTACTAAAAGCAAAATTTCCAACAAAACAGAAAGCTTTTAGAACATACTGTAGGTAATGATGCTTTAAATATGAGTGCCAAATTATTTTTCAATTGGACACATACTTTTTCCCCAAGAGTGCATTGAAAAATGCTAAAATTAGCATTTTTGCAGGTTTATTTTGCCCATTTTTTTACGAACTAAATAATTTTTTCAGTTGTTCTACTTAATTTAGGCATTCAAACTTGATGTTTTCTGAAAATATAATGATTTTTGAAGAAAACTACCAAACATAAAGCCAATTCATTGATTACAAGTGACTGAATAAAAAACTAACAGTTTTGGTCCGACAATCTGGGTGACCCTTACGCCTTAATGCAGAACGACATAATATGTGGTTGTGTGTGTGTGTGTGTGTGTGTGTGTGTGTGCGTGTGTTGGTGTGTGTGTTTGTGTGTGTATGTGTGTTTGTGTGTGTGCGTGTGTGTGTGTGTATGTGTGTTTGTGTGTGTGTGCGTGTGTGTGTGTGTTTGTGTGTGTTTGTGTGTGTATGTGCGTGTATGTGTGTGTGTATGCGTGTGTGTGTTTGTGTGTGTGTGTGTGTTTGTGTGTGCGTGTGTGTAGTATGTGCGTGCGTGTGTGCGTGTGTGTGTGTGTGTGTTTATGTGTGTGTGTGTGTGTGTGTGTGTGTGTGTGTGGATCGGCGGCATGCACACAGTGCTCGGATAGAAGGGTTATTGACAGCGTACATGATTTATTCAGAAAACAATGGAATCAAATTACTTAGATGTAGGTGGTTTGAACTAGAGAAAATGTCATTTAAGCTATCCGCTTTCAGTTCAAGTATATGACAGGATTCACAAATCCAAACATAACACGAAGATTCGCATGCAAACTATTGTCTGTTACTGCAAGAGGTTGTGATTTTTTACACATCCGCTCAAAAGGTTCTGTGTGTAAATATCTTTGTGTAAATCAACATTAACAGAATAAGTGCGAACTCTCAACACAGCGTTTCGTTTTAGAATGTATATAATATAACCTCCGGCATAATTATGATGTCGCCATCGCTGTACGCCCACCGTGCAGTCTAACTTTCCGAGTGTTGTTTGAACCATTCACGTACACACACCACTATTTGACCTTCGCAGTAATTCGATCCTTACGCGATACATCAGTATTCATCAGTTTGTCTGACGTGGAACCTCCGTAGTTGTCCGCCGATGTTCGCCGGATCGGCGCTTTACGTGATTCCAGGTTTTGAGCAGCTCAAAACTCGGCTTCGCGTAAGAGTTTACGCAGTATTGCGCTGTTTTACGTAATTTCTGCGTAGTTTGTGTAGTTCTTACGCGAACAATGCGCGAAATATGCGTGGAATATGTGATCGTTCGCAAAAATGTTGCCGCTATCGCGTTCATCGACGACTTTCCACTGACGATTAGCAGACATATGAAGCATGTTTCGCGCTTGTAACACCTACGTATCACTGAAAATCTCTGAATTTTTTTTTATTGGCGTATGTATCTCTAAAAGAACACGTAAATAAGCGCATGTAATACTTATGAAATACTGATGAATCACTGATGTATCACTAACAACTCACGTATGATTGGCGCTATATAAAAGCGGTTACTTTTTCATCTCCCGTCAGGTCAATTCCTGCTGCCGAGGGGTGCACATCGCGGTTGCATGCGCGGAACGGACGTGCGCGCTGCCGCGCATTCCTTGCGCAGTTCATGCGCGATTCATACGCAGTTCATTAGTGATAGTGCGCAGATAATACGTGGTTTTCCGTGGACCTTTGCGTGCCAATGCGCTGTAGTGCGTGGTTTGTTTGTGATTTTTGCGTGATCTTTCCGTAGTTCTTGCGCATTTCGTCGGTGATTTTCATCGCGTAAATCAGCAAAAATAGTCAAATTCTCGACCGACAAGCACGCACAACCAAATTTTATGTGTGATTCATGCGTTTACGCGACTTTTGGGCTGTGTGACCGGGCCTTTACAGGTGTAATAACATTTGTTCTCCTCCGCTACTCCTTTCGATGGTCCAGCGACTTAAGTGGTTGAGTTAGAGTGGCCTTTGATCCCAGATTCTGCAAGTGGCACTGGACATTGGTCACTCAAGTAAGGGTGTAAGCTGTGATTGTTGGAAATGGTTTCATGTCACACCTCTGTTAGACTAGTCGGTGTACTTAGGCGTTCTTGTTAAAAGGTATTGATTTGGTTGTGCTTGCTTGTATAAGGGTGTGTGTGTGTGGGGGTGGTGGGTGTGCGTGCGTGTGTGTGTGTGTGGAGGGGTAAGTACGTGCATGCGAGCTAGCGTGCGTATATATGCATGAGTGTGTTTGGAGGGGTACGTGCGAGCATGCGAGTGTGTGTGTGTGTGCGTGTCTGTGTGTGCGTGCTTGAGTGTGTTTGTGTGTGTGTGTGTGTGTGAGAGAGAGAGAGAGAGACAGACAGACAGACAGACAGACAGACAGACAGACAGAGACAGAGAGTCGTTGAATGTAACTTTGTGAATGTGTTTGTTTAAAGCAAGTATATTACAGGCTTGGTGCATACAAAAGCTTTATTTCAAATGTTTTCGATCAAACGGCAATCGCTTTATTTCACAAGTATTGGACATATCTATACACAGCAGCTCACAACAAGAACAAATATCCAGCATAGATCCAACAATAAATGTTAATAAATGGCATATTGCATCATTGCATAAACATAGCTCCAAAATTAACACACTCTCTCCAAAATGATCTGATCCCCATTCTAAGTTCGCATGCAAATTCTAAAATATATGGAAAACAGCGACGATCCGGAGATAACGGAAGCGTTTTTACTGTTTTCTCCTTCCCCCCACCCCACCCTATTTTTTTATGTCCAATAGCTCAATGACCCACCTTAACCTTGCACCCCCCCCCCGAACCCCCCACACAACGAAATGATAACGCACACCCAACTCTGGTTCCCCTAACGACTGTCTCAGTCAGGGACTGATGATGATGATGATGATGATGATGACGACGATGATGATACTATGATGATGGTGATGATGATGATGATGATGATGATGATGGTGACGATGATGATGGTGATGGTGATGATGCTGATGCTGCTGATGATGATGATGATGATGATGATGATGATGATGATGATGACCACAACAAATAAAGCACCAATGTTCGATAAGAAGTCGACAGAACACACGCCATATAGCTACAATGCCATACGGCTATAGTTATGTAATTGGAAGACAAACGATGAAATTGTGGTTTTTATCAAGTTCTCATCCCTTTACTGTACTCTATCACCTTCCTAAAAAAACAAAACAAAAACTAAATGTCAAAAATCTGGTAAGAAGTCGCGGGACCCCCTTGGAGAATTTCTAGTACGTGTTTTCGTCATCTTTAGTGCGTATACGACGCAGGGACCCACAGTTTAGAGAGCCCTGCTGGACGTCCGAAGAAGCGAAGGAGAAGGAGAAGATCTACATTTTGCTGGTCTCCACTTCCTTGCAGGCGAGGTTGGTCTTGCGCTTCATGGAGAGACGCCTCAGGACGTTGCCTCGCTTGATCTCACTCACCAGGTTGTCCACGATCTTCTTGTCCTGACCTTGACCGTGGTTGTGACCTTTGACCGCTGCTATCAACCCGTCCTTGTGAGCACCTAAGTGGAAAAGAAAAACAAAACAAAATGGTAGTTCACGTTGGGTTTGATGTCGCAATGCTCAGCAGATTATGTGTTCTAAGTGCTATTGTAGGGAAGGGGCGAGAGATAACTAGGTTGTGTACAAATGGAAGGACGTAAAAAAAAAGAAAGAAGAATAAATACAAAACAAGCAATAACAGCAGGGCCCAGGGAAAGTAAAAAAAGCTGTAAAGTAAGAGAGAGAACGGAGGTAGATGAGATAAAAGAAAGACAGAAAAAAAAGAGAGAAAGATAGAATGAAAGAAAGAAAGAAAGACAGACAGAAAGAAAGGAAAAAGCAAACAAACAAACGTAACAACCAACCAAAAAAACACACAAGCAAACAAGAATGACAGACAGAACAGAAAAGAGCAAGTGATCGAAGTCAAATGAAATACAGATGAAGACACCAAACGTAAGTCATGCAGGACAACAACAAATGATCATACTTTTTCGTTTTTCAAGCAGCTCCTCGTGTGCTTTCTTCCTCATTTCAGCTTTCTGTGTTACTTGCTTCCGATTCTCCAGTTCCTGAAAGAAACAACATTAATGAATTGAGGTATGATAATTAAAGGGAAGTAAGCGCTGTAAATGCATACGACATCAATCCATCAATCAATCAATATGAGGCTTATATCGCGCGTATTCCGTGGGTACAGTTCTAAGCGCGGGGATTTATTTTTTTATTTTTTTATTTTTATTTTATGCAATTTATATCGCACACATATTCAAGGCGCAGGGATTTATTTATGCCGTGTGAGATGGAATTTTTTTACACAATATATCACGCATTCACATCGGCCAGCAGATCGCAGCCATTTCGGCGCATATCCTACTTTTCACGGCCTATTATTCCAAGTCACACGGGTATTTTGGTGGACATTTTTATCTATGCCTATACAATTTTGCCAGGAAAGACCGTTTTGTCAATCGTGGGATCTTTAACGTGCACACCCCAATGTAGTGTACACGACATGTGTAATGGAGTACGCGAAAGTCATGCGGAACCAGTCTTTTGAGGTTGGAAGCTGCTTGTTCATTTCAGTGCTCGTTACATTTAGTCAAGTTTTGACTAAATGTTTTAACGTAGTAGAGGGGGGAATCGAGACGAGGGTCGTGGTGTATGTGTGTGTGTGTGTGTGTGTGTGTGTGTGTGTGTGTGTGTGTGTGTGTGTGTGTGTGTGTGTGTGTGTGTGTGTGTGTAGAGCGATTCAGAGAAAACTACTGGACCGATCTTCATGAAACTTGACATGAGAGATCCTGAGTATGGTATCTCCAGATGTTTTTTTTAATTTTTTTGATAAATGTCTTTGATGACGTCATATCCGGCTTTTCGTGAAAGTTGAGGCGGCACTGTCACGCTCTCATTTTTCAACCAAATTGGTTGAAATTTTGGTCAAGTAATCTTCGACGAAGCCCGGACTTGGGTATTGCATTTCAGGGCGGGGATGTAGCTCAGTCGGTAGCGCGCTGGATTTGTATCCAGTTGGCCGCTGTCAGCGTGAGTTCGTCCCCACGTTCGGCGAGAGATTTATTTCTCAGAGTCAACTTTGTGTGCAGACTCTCCTCGGTGTCCGAACACCCCCGTGTGTACACGCAAGCACAAGACCAAGTGCGCACGAAAAAGATCCTGTAATCCATGTCAGAGTTCGGTGGGTTATAGAAACACGAAAATACCCAGCATGCTTCCTCCGAAAACGGCGTATGGCTGCCTAAATGGCGGGGTAAAAAACGGTCATACACGTAAAATTCCACTCGTGCAAAAAACACAAGTGTACGTGGGAGTTTCAGCCCACGAACGCAGAAGAAGAAGAAGGTATTGCATTTCAGCTTGGAGGCTTAAAAATTAATTAATGAGTTTGCTCATTAAAGTTGTCATTAAAATCGATTTTTTTGCAAAACAGACTGATTGCATCGTATTCCTCATCATTTTCTGAATCTAAAATTATATAAATATGTCATGTTTACTCTTAAAATGTGATCACAATTAACGAAAATAGATTAATTAGTCTTACGATAAAAATTTAAGAAATCGATCCAAAAATGATTTCATCTTATTCTTTATCATTTCCTGTAGTAATTGTAGTAATTTCGCCTTTCGCGACTTGTTATTCTCTCATGTGCCAGGAGTTTCGACCCGTATAACTTTCGCTAACTCCATTACACATGTCGTATGCATGTATACCGCTTACTTCCCTTTGGTTATCATATCTCTAAACACTGTGCTCTACCTCATTTCGTTTGAGATTAATGAATTAAGGTTGAGTTCACAGTTCTTCTTCTTCTTCTTCTTCTTCTTCTTCTTCTTCTTCTTCTTCGTTCATTTGTTGAAACTCCCACGTGCACTCGGGTGTTTACGTGTATGACCGTTTTTACCCCGCCATTTAGGCAGCAATTCGCCGATTTCGGGGGATGTGTGCTGGATGTTTTCATGATTCTATAACCAACCAAACTCTGACATGGATTACAGGATCTTTTCTTATGCTTGCGTGTTCACAGTTGAAGACAATTAATTTCCAATATTTATCTGTTGTTGTTTTTGCTTCTTAATTCATCATTTGTATATTCTATGGTTTTTCACATTTTGTGCCATTTTTCCTTCGTGTGCCTAGCATGCATGTTTGTTTTGCTTTTCATTGAAAACAAAACAGAACGACAAAGCACAACGTAAATGACTCACTAATTTGTTCAATGCCTTGGATGTTCGTTATGGTTGACCTTAATTGAGCCAAAAGGGTAACAGAGACTGGCAAGGCCGAAATTTAGCATCAGAAAGGGGCAGTCTCCCCGTGATAAAAACGGAACATTTGCCATACAAGAGATAGGAAGGGGGTGAGGGATTTCTCCTTAAAGGTACTGAACTTGTCAAATCCAGGTGCACGGAGCCCCTGAGGCTTTTAGTCATACCTCAGGCAGCTATCCGTTAGAAGAACTACCAAGTTTCATTGACTTGCACCCAAAGAGTCAAGAACTGCGATTTTTTTACGATTTAATTTCGTACTCGGACCCGGCTTCTCTTGACCTATTTTTGGATCTAAATTTAGATCAGGTAGATCACCACATCATGCGCAAAAAGACACGTCACTAGCAAACTATGTCAGACGTCATCATGAGCTTGTGTAAAACAAAATGGAGGCCGGAATCACTCAGTTGAATCGAACTCCGACCAAACACCACGTAATAACTAGGTTAATTTATGCACTCGCGTGAACAAGAAACTGTCGAGCTTCACAGATGTCGTCGTTGGGTAGTTTTGGGTTTGTTTTACTACCATAGGAGGATTTTTGAACTGTAAATGCAGTCAGCTGCAACAAAAACGCACAACGAAGGCTGTGAGCTGCACTGTGCCTTTAAGAAAACAATACAAAATGTGCCAGATAAGGGATGGGAAGGGGGTGGGGGTATTTCCCCTTGAGAAAAAATGAACATTTACAAGAGAAGGGGTGGGGAGGGGGTGGGCGGATTTCTACTTGAGAAAAAAATGAACATTTGCCATTTAAGGGGGTGTATAGCGTGTGGGGTGGGCCGGGGTGGGGTGTTTTTTTTAACCCGCCAGGACCCCCTCCTCCTCCCCCCAGATCCGGCCCTGAAACAGACTCAATAGCTCTACCTGTTCGCTAGCCCTGAAACAGACTCGATAGCCCTACCTGTTCGCAAGCCCTGAAACAGACTCGATAGCCCTACCTGTTCGCAAGCCCTGACGTTCTCGCAGAACTCTTTGAAGGTTTCGAGGAACTCGTCGATGTTGAAAGTGTTCTCGTTCTCACAGAAGTGTCCCGCCAGACGCTTACTGTTGGTGGTCAGTCGCTCAAACCCTTCCTCCACGTCACCAAGATCAGACTCCGCCTCCTGCACAGAGCGAGGAACAACTGTTTGACGAGGCGGCACAAATTAGAAAGGAAAAAAAAAGAGATGGCGACAGAGAGAGAGAGAGAGAGAGAGAGAGAGAGAGAGAGAGAGAGAGAGAGAGAGAGAGAGAGAGAGAGAGAATGAGAGAGAGAGATAGAGAGCCAGAGAGAGAGAGAGAATGAGAGTGTGTGTGAGAGAGAGAGAGAGAGAGAGAGAGAGAGAGAGAGAGAAAGCCAGAGAGAGAGAATGAGAGAGAGAGAGAGCCAGAGAGAGAGAGAGAGAGAGAGAGAGAGAGAGGAGAGAGAGAGGAGAGAGAGAGACAGAGACAGAGACAGTGACAGAGAGAGAAGAGACAGACAGACAGAAAGAGACAACCAACACATACTACAGGCAAACTGTGGTATAGACAAGCAGGTAAAACACCACTTATACAAGAAATCAAGAACCAAAACCACTTTCAAGCACGTGTTTTCACATACACAGACACAGACAGACAGACAGACAGCCAGCTACACACACACACACACACACACACACACACACACACACACACACACACACACACACACACACACACACACAAACACACACTCACACACTCACACAAAAACACACTCACTCACACAAAATTAATACAAACACACACACAAATACAAACACACACACACACACACACACACACACCAGCATACCTCCAGGAAGTCCTTGAACTGTGTCCTGACCTCCTCACCCACGTTTTCCAGTTGTTTTTGGAGCTTCCTCACATTGTTCTTCACCTGGTTGAACTCGTTCTTCACGCCGTCCACAGAACACCTGGAACAGGTAAAACAGATAGCGTGAATAGTTTGATTTACAATCAAAACACCTGAACAACAGGTTGAAAAAAAGTGTTTGTTATGTGAGTGTGTGTCTATGATACGAGTAGTAGAATTCGTGAATTGATTGCTGAAAAAAAGAACCAAGGAAAATGTATGCTCCCCCCCCCCCCCCCCCTACTTAAGAAAAAGAAGAGGAGAACAAAAGAAAACGGGAACGAAGGTCTGAAGCCATCAGCATGCGTCTGATGTTACAAAAAAAAATATATATATCGTTAAACCAAGCAAAAATTCAAAGAAGGATTGAAGGTTTGAAAAAAACCGGATTGTGGCTACCGGCGACAACAACAATAACAACAACAACAACAACACCTCCACCACCACCACCCCCACCAACAACAACAAGAATACAACAACAACAACAACAACAACAACAACAACAACACATGTTACAAATAAGAAAAAAGAGATAAGGTCAAACAAAATTAAAAGAAAGGTTGATTGGTAAGAAAAAAAACACCAGATTGTGTCTACCGGCAAGCTACCTGCAGATCGTCCACGAAGCTGAGCGCCTTGGTGTCTTTGTTCAGCGCCTCTTCCGCTACCAACTTACACACACATACAACAACAGTGGGGGATGTAATAAAGAAAAAAACAAAAAACAGTGGGGGATGGGGGGGGGGGGGGGGGGTGGATCGGGGGGTCCCTACCGGCAAGCTTTCTGCAGATCGTCCAGCATGTCGTTCACGAAGCTGAGCGCCTTGGCGTCCTTGGTGAGCGCCTCTTCCACCAGCACGTGTAGCAGTGTCACGCGCGGGTTGTTGGACTTGGTCATCGCCAGCTTGGTCAACGAGCTCATGCGGAACCCACTCGCCCCGCCCGCGCTGCTGCCCTGCAGGGACAACATACGTTATCTGTACTTTTGACCAAAATATGACATTTTACACAGATCGAGACTGTCAGAGTTCCTCCGAGACCGCGCTAGCATTAATGAATCGATCAATTTTGAATAGATTAAATTTTACATTTGAACGCCCACTAACATGCTCGGCTGGCAGCCTAAAAGCGAGTTTTTGTCGGACTCTGGCGTCGCATGGCTCAAAGAAGGGAAATCAAATGTTCCATCGATATATTGACAGTTGAAGTGTATTAGTGTTAGAGTTATTACCCTTGCATAATCATGATATGACATGCACATTGCACGAACATCCGCCGCCGTGTTTTAACCGCCCCATGCGGCTGGGAAAATAAGTCTGCATCTTGAAACCTTCTTCTTCTTCAGCATTCCAGAATGTTCTCGTTACGTGTGAGCTCGTTTGCCCATTTGGGTTCCCCACACTATACTCTGAATCTTGAAACCAATTGACTGGTGGCAACTGTGCTTCGTGTGACTAACCTCCTCCAGATGCTGATGGCAAGAGAGATGTGCAGACCCCTCCCTCCATCCCGTCCATAATATTAATAGTCATCCACGTTTTACGAACACACCACACACACACACACACAAACAAACAAAAACCTGCGCTTAGAACTGTACCCACGGAATACGCGCGATATAAGCCTCATATTGATTGATATTGATTGACGAACACACCACTCACCTGGTTAGAAAGTTGCAAGCATGAAGCACAAAGCGCATGAACTTCTTCAAGGATGTGTTCTCCTACAGCCTCCTGTAGTTGCTATTTAACCAGAAAAATATGCAGACCCCCACCCTATCATAACCTTCAAGGAAACCAACTCACCTGGAGTATGTATAACGTTTTGTTTTGTCAATAATTCAACGTTTAAATCACCTACCTTTCTTGTTTTTTAATTCTGAATTTTCTTAACTTCAGCAGTCTTTCTGCTTTTGGATTTTAACTCACCTTGGTGATCAAGTTGCAAGCATGAAGCACAAAGCGAAAGAACTGTTTTGAGGAGGTGTTGACCAGAGAATTATGCAGACACCCTGACCTTGATAAAAACAAACAAACACACACACACAAAGCCACACATTAACTCACCTGGTTGATAAAGTTGCCAGCATGAAGTACAAAGCGCAAGAACTTCTTCAGCGAGGTGTTATCATACAGCCTTCTGCAGATGCTGTTGACGACAGAGATGTGCGGCCGGACTGTGGAAAGCTGGGAGGGAAGCTCAGCCTGGAGCAACATGGCCTCCAGGCGAAGCTTGTAGCACGGCAGCTCCATCAGCTTGAGGAAGAACTTCTCCGCGCTGCCCAGCTTCTCGGGATCTCCGTCGTAGTTTTTCATAAGCTCCGCCTGAAAGAAGAGTCAAGTATTAGCAAGTAGAACAATTATATGGTGACAAGGGAGATCACTGCGTCACCCTTTCACATTTAACAATGCAAGCATGACACCCTCGGCTAGCTCTTTTGCTGTGCGTCTGTCCGTATGTCTTGTCGGTCTGTCTGTCAGTCTGTTAGTGTGTCTGTCTGCCTCAGTCTCTCTATCTCTCTCTAATCGATGTCTTTATCTGTACGTACAGTCCAGTTATAATGTGTACAGTTTGCTCTGATAGTTCTTTGGTTATATGTTTTTTTTGGTTCTTGTTCTAGTTGACCCAATCTAGGCTAGGGCGAGGGCTGGATGTAAAAAAGCGAATATTCTTGCTTATCTATTACCCTCGATAATAAAGATTTTGTTTTGTCTTGCCTTGTCTTGTCTCTCCATTTTCTCTCTTTGTAACGAACTTATAAGAATCAGCATCTCTGCCTCAGCTCACCTCATCCATAGTCGGAAGATGCTTTATGAGTCCTTTCAGCTTCTCGGAGCCGATGGCGCGGTAGTCTGCGTTTTTAATGAGGTCAACAATGGCGGCGTCGGTCTTGCGGAACTGCTTGAGGAAGATGTTGACGTTCATGCTTCGCTTGGCGTCCAGCAGTGTCACCTGAACACAGATACATAGAGGTGGGCTGAATACACAAGTGATACACGTATGTAAAGAGAAGAGGGCTCGATACGTAGAGGTTCCAATGCCGAGTCTCAGTGGATATTACAAATACTGGTCGAAGTTAGTGGATCATGAAAAATGCGAGCTTCAGCGAGCTTGGAATGCTTGGTATTTTCGTGTTTCTGTAACACATATTTTGACATAGATTACAGGATCTCTTCCGTGCGCCCTTGGTCTTGTGCTTGTTTGTACACACGAAGGGGGACAAGGTACCATCAAGTAAGTTGACCTGGGATAATAGAATAATCTCCACCCTTAAACCACCAGGCGCGACCGGGATCCAAACCAACGATCTTCCGCTTTGGAGACTTATCATCCTCTAGGCCATTGCGCCCGTCGTTCAAGATGACTCACCTCCATGGACGTTGATTGTCTCTTCAGAACGTTGCTGTCAGCCTTGTCTGTGGGCGCGGGATGTGCTGGTGTCTTCTGCGCGAAGAGCTCCTCAAGCTTGCCGTATTCCACTGAGATGCTGTCCCTCATCTTGTTCACGTCTCCCCACACACTGCTCTCTGAAAACAACACGGTATTCATTTTACAATTCTTTTACCAGTTGTCTTGGGATGGGATGGGGTCTTCTGTGCGAAAACGCTCCTCTAGCTTGCTCTACAGTAATATTGATACGCATCTTGTTCAACTCTCAACTTACGATGGACTCTTGAAATAAAAATCCTACCATGCCGGGGATGGGGGGTTATTCCACGTGAACGTTTTTGTCTTGACACACAAACACACAGACACACACACACACACACACACACACACACACACGAACGCACACACACACACACACACACACACACGCACACACACACACACACACACACACACACACACACACACACACACACACACACACACACACACACTGCACACACTGCACACAAAGTCAACTTTAGCAAGTAGATACTCTACAAACAAAATTGGGGGAGTTTGTATACACTTTCCTAAAAAAAGAAACAATGAATTCTTTTTGTTCTCTTTCTTCGCGTGTCTTATAAACAATACGTGTCATGAAAATAAAGTTTATTCGTATTCGTATTCACACACACACACACACATCACTCACGTCTAACCATGGCGGGGGGCAGTTTGTTCCACGTGAACGTCTTCATCTTGACAGACGGCGAGGGTGTCTTGATGGGCTTCACTTCCGGTACAGCCGCGGTCACGTGACGGAGTTGCACGCCCCCTGGCGACATGGGAGGTAATGGTGGGGGCGGGGCACCGGGTGAGAGGGGGGCGGGGGGAGGAGGAGGAGGGGGACACAACCCACCTGGAGAAGGAGGGGGTGGTGGAGGTGGAGGGGGAGGGGCTCCGCCGGGTGATGGGGGCGGTGGGGGTGCGGGTGGGGGTGGGGCTAGTCCGCCCTGTGTTGAAGTCTGAAAATGACGGGTCAATCTTGTCATTGTTAATGTAGAATCTTGTGTTGTAGTCTGAAAATGACGGGTCAGTCTTGTCACAGTATGGTTAATGTAGAATCTTGTGTTGTAGTCTGAAAATGACGGGTCGTTCTTGTCACAGTATTGTTAATGCAGAATCTTGTGTTGTAGTCTGAAAATGACGGGTCAGTCTTGTCACAGTATGGTTAATGCAGAATCTTGTGTTGTAGTCTGAAAATGACGGGTCAGTCTTGTCACAGTATTGTTTAGTACAGAAACTTGTGTTGTAGTCTGAAAATGACGGGTCGTTCTTGTCACAGTATTGTTAATGCAGAATCTTGTGTTGAAGTCTGAAAATGACGGGTCAGTCTTGTCACAGTATTGTTCAGTGCAGAAACGTTAAAGCATGAAGTTAATAGGCCAAAGTTCATGTCGCGAAGTGTACGACGCCTTGGTACAGCACGGTTGGTAAAAAAAGACTTGGAGATGTCGACCACTGGCTCAATAGACGATTTTCTGAAATAACTCCGTCGGGATTGTATAGGTTGTGAAAGAGTGAATTAATGCCCTTGCTCTTCCTCTGACAAATCACTTCACACGTGCTCATGTTCACGTGTTTTCGACACTTCAGTGGAATATAGAAACAGAGCTTTCATATTCAATTTGACAGCTGTTCTTTGAATTCAAGTAACGCAGTAAATAAGAAATAGAGTGAACGGCCAAGCAGTTACCTCCCTTGTAATGAAACTCGACCATCAAATTCCCAACAAAAAACCCTCCATTTTGCAGACCAATTTTTCTTGACATTTTCCTGTACACGTACCTGTGAATCTGATGCCTGTCCGCTCCTAGAGCCGAGAATCCCCGATCTTCTCTGTAGCCTTGCTCCCGGACTCTTCAGCTCGGAATCCTCTGTTTGCACCGCTTTGTCCTCTCTCTGTGAGGCCAGGGACCGCGCCTGTTTCAACACGTTCTCCGCTTCAAGTGCGTTCTCGACAGCCTCGCGGGTAAGACGCTCCAGAAGAAGCCATGTGCCTTCACTGAAAAGGAAAGCATTCCAAAATTACTGTCATTACAGGATTATATTCTCCTGCACAGATCTTTTTAGGCTTCTACATGCAATAAGAGCATTCGTTGACCATACCAACAATTAACATATATTGCCTGCATTCGGTGTCCGTACAGAGAGAGACATTTTCGCTGACAAAATTTAGCAGTTGACATAAGAGTCACTTTTGAAATTAATTCCAAAAAAAATCCCGTTCTACATAATTATGAAACAGCGAGACTGCCGTTCATTCTTGGCATTGGTTTTAAGTTGAAGGATGCGCTGATTCTGTGTAAAATCCCGAAAAGAGCTGTGTAAAAGCCTGAAAAAATGAGTGTGAAAGCCTGAAAATATCTGTGTAAAAGCCTGAGTAAAGCTGTGTACAAGCCTGAACAGATATGTGTCAAAGCCTGACAAGAGCTGTGGGGGTGAACACGATCGCCTGCAAGAGAAGGAATGTAGGTTTACACGTATAATTCCTTCCCTTCCACTTTCTTTTTCTCGCTTGTACGACTGAACTCTTAGTCGTGATGAAGAGTTTGTTATTAGTGTGTTAATGTTAGCACACACTCAGTGCCTCTGAAGGGTTGGTTATCTTTGTGGTTTCAAAATGTGGCCTACCTCTCTGGTCCTCCTAGTATAGTTACCTCATTGTATGGTAACCACTGAAAATATAAGAATAAGGTCAAGAAGAAAGGAACGAGAAAATAAGAACGAAAGAGCGTGTGTGTGTGTGTGTGTATGTGCGTGTGTGTGTATGTGCGTGAGTGCGTGTGTGTGTGTGTGCGTTTGTGTGTGTGTGTGTGAGTGTGTGTGTGTGTGTGTGTGTGTGTGTGTGTGTGTGTGTGTGTGCGTGCGTGCGTGCGTGCGCGCGTGTGTGTGTGTGTGTGTGTGTGTGTGTGTGTGTGTGTGTGTGTGTGTGTGTGTGTGTGTGTGTGTGTGTGTGGACAGCAAAGAGCCGCACTATGTGTTTACCTGTGGGTACAGTTTGGGTCTATTTGGTACAAGTTGTACAGTATTCCCAGCAGTGACATGGCTATCGGGGTATCGGCAACCTGAAAACATAATAATAGTATAAAATAATAGTACGGCGATATCACAAGAGCAAAATACATCAGTTGATCGTTTTACCCTATTTGTGCTCTTCTGTTTGGCACACGATTGATTCAACAATATACTTATTTCCTCGCTATCATTTTGGTATTTGGAATTTGTATCCCATCGTCCTGTGGGGAATGGAAATTCGGGTTGCTTTTTCATTGGGGGAAATGCGTATCAAGGTGTAACCAGCCACCTGCACTTATGGCAGAATGATCGAGGTCCTTTACGTGCCACTGTGGTGACACGGGGATGGGACATGGATACAGTCTCTGAGTCTACACATAAAGTTGACCCGAGTCCGTCCAAGTCCAGTGATATCTCTACCACCTGAGCTACCCGGCCCCCATTCTCTCCCACCCCACCCCCACCCCCACCCCCCCCCCCCCCCCCCCCCCCCCGCCCCCAATCTATCACCCCACCTGCCCCACCTGCCCCACCTTTTTGTGCAGGGCAGCGAAGAGTTCCTGTGGCTGAGACATGTCCACGTTGTCGTTATTCATCTCTTCGAGGGCGTCAGCATCGGCAGACAACTCTTCCTCGAACACGTCCAGTTGCACGTGCAGATCTCTGTCCTCGTCATAGCGCACTGTAATAATCGCTTCCTGGATGTTGAGCGCTGCAAGGGAAGACACAGAGCTTAAAGGCTGAACAAGGGTCTCTGTCTCTGAAAAAAAATCTTAAAGGCTGAACAAGGGGTCTCTGTCTCTGAAAAAAAATCTTAAAGGCTGAACAAGGGTCTCTGTCTCTGAAAAAATCTTAAAGGCTAAACAAGCTAGGGTCTCTGTCTCTGAAAAAATCTTAAAGGCTAAACAAGGGTCTCTGTCTCTAAAAAAAATCTTAAAGGCTGAACAAGGATCTCTGTCTCTACAAAAAGTTTAAAGGCTGAACAAGGGTCTCTGTCTCTAAAAAAACAGGTCAAAGGCTGAACAAGGGTCTCTGTCTCTAAAAAAACAGGTTAAAGGCTGAACAAGGGTCTTTGTCTCTAAAAAAACAAGGGTCTCTGTCTCAAAAAATCTTAAAGGCTGAGCAAGGGTCTCTGTCTCTGAAAAAATCTTAAAGGCTAAATGAACAAGGGTCTCTGTCTCTAAAAAAAACAGGTCAAAGGCTGAACAAGGGTCTCTGTCTCTAAAAAAACAGGTTAAAGGGCTGAACAAGTGTCTCTGTCTCAAAAAATCTTAAAGGCTGAGCAAGGGTTTCTGTCTCAAAGAAAATCTTAGAGGCTGAGCAAGGGTCTCTGTCTCAAAAAAAATCTTAGAGGCTGAGCAAGGGTCCCTTTTTCTGTTTCTGTCCTGTATGTTTAGCGCTGGAAAAAAAAAGCAAAGAGCTTAAAGGCTGAGCGTGGGACCCTTAATTAATGTTAATTTCATGAATATGTAAACAGAAATAAAACATTGATAAAACCAACTACTATCCCCTTACCGATGAACTCGTTGCGTATCCTGACCCTGTCCCTGATGTTCTCGTTGGCCACGATGACGGAGTTGACGAGCGCCATGACGCACGTGCTGTACGTCACAAGGTCCGCCTTGCCCAGCTCCGTCACCAGCAGGCTGAACCGGTACGGCAGCTTCTGCCACGTCTGGGGGACAGTGGGAATCATTATTAACAAAGGAACAAAGCAGCCAACCAGAACAAGCATGCAAGCAAACAAGCAAGAAAGCAAACAATCAAACAATCACTCCATCAATACATCAATACATCAATACATCAATCAATACATCAATTAATCAATACATCAATCAACCAAACAGACAACCAACCAACAAGAAACAAACAAGCAAATAAACACACAAACAAACAAACAAACACACAAACAATCAATCAATCAATCAATCAATCAATCAATCAATCAATCCATCCATCAATTCATCAACCAACTAACCAAAAAAACACAAAAACAAAACAACTAAGGTCAGCCTACGGAACGTTTAATTATAGGCAAAAAAATACTTTCGTTTGAACTTGGACCTATCGGTGAACCAGTAGACAACAAAAAAGACATCTCGGGAATTTAATGTGTTGTTTTAAAACATCTTGCCACACAAGGCGAACAATTTTAAACCATAGCTAATTCCACTGTCCCATACTTGTAAAATAACAGAAATGGAAGACGATTGTTTTTTTGAGAAGCCATACCTTGTATTTGTCGAGTTTTACAGGTGACATAGGTTATACCTTGTATTTGTCGAGTTTTACAGGGGACATTATAGGTCTCACCTTGTATTTGTCGAGTTTTACAGGGGACATAGGTCTCACCTTGTATTTGTCGAGCGCATCTAGAGTGAGGTAGTAGCCTTCCTTGGAGTACAGACACAGCGCTGACAACAGCTCAAATATCTGCATCTTCACCATTAAATTGTTCGTCTGTAGTGCTGCAACAGTCAGTTGATCAGTCAATTAATCAATCAATCAATCAATCAATCAATCAATCAATCAATCAATCAATCAATCAATCAATCAATCAATCAAGCAAGCAAGCAAGCAAGCAAGCAAGCAAGCAAGCAGGCAAGCAGTTAATCAATCAATTAATCAATGAAGCAATTCAGTAATATAACCAGCAAACAGACCATCCATCCATCCATCCATCCATCCGTCTGTTTGTCCGTCCGTCCGTCTGTTAGTCCGTTTATCCGTCCGTCCGTCCGTCAGCCTATCCGTCCGTCGATCCATCCATCCATCCATCCATCCATTCGAAAAACCAATCAACCAACAAACCAACAAATAAATCCATCAATGCATCAATTATTCAATCACGTAATCAAGAAAGAAACGGAAGCAAAAACAACAATGCCATTAATCAATCAATGTAATCACATTTTCAAGTTAACAAGCAATTAAGCAAGCAAAGAGATAACACGGATACGGTGTTGCTCCAAGAAGAACATTTTAATTCTTGAACAAGTTGTGTCCCAAATATTGATAAGGGATCATCTGGCTCCTCAGCCATAATTATTGCTACAAACTCATCAAAACTAATCTGTCAACTAGCCGTGCATAATACATGTAATACAAACTAATCGAAATTAAACAGGGACATCCATAATGGCACAAACTC
>NC_090250.1:10007395-10009895 GCF_037325665.1 Littorina saxatilis | reverse complement strand
ACAACATCTCGCTGGAAACAAAATCAAAACATTTAGTCAATATAATTGAATTTTGTTTTTTTTGTTTTTTTTGTTTTTGTATATATATATTTAAAGCGGTGACAAATATACACACACAAATATCAACTGAATACGAAGATAAGAGCACACGGACACAGGCACACTCCTAGAGACAGGCAGACAGACATGTCACCTTTTGAGTTTCAAGTTATACTGAGTTTTGAGTACAAAACTGGGTAGAATGCTGAAGCACGTAATACACTTCAAAAAATTTTTATTTTATTTTATATATATATTTTTTTTTTAGGGCGGGGATGTAGCTCAGTCGGTAGCGCGCTGGATTTGTATCCAGTTGGCCGCTGTCAGCGTGAGTTCGTCCCCACGTTCGGCGAGAGATTTATTTCTCAGAGTCAACTTTGTGTGCAGACTCTCCTCGGTGTCCGAACACCCCCGTGTGTACACGCAAGCACGAAAAAGATCCTGTAATCCATGTCAGAGTTCGGTGGGTTATAGAAACACGAAAATACCCAGCATGCTTCCTCCGAAAGCGGCGTATGGCTGCCTAAATGGCGGGGTAAAAACGGTCATACACGTAAAAGCCGTGGGAGTTTCAGCCCATGAACGAACAAACATTCTCTTTTTTTTATCAAAAGAAAATAGGAATTCAGTAAATTACACGTGCTTGTTCAGATTTTTGTCCTTATTACATTAGTGCCGATGCATTACTTCATATTTTTGTGTTGTTGCATGTTTTTTTCCGAGTTCTCAAATTGAACACGATTTTGCGAATTCAGCATTGAACGTGATCTAGATGAGATCAATTTACAAGCAGCTGTTACAACATCCAACATACATCACATTATTTCTAGCTTTTGTTGCATTGTTGTGTGTCATACGCATTTTCCGAGGTCTATTCACACGGTAGATTGAACGAATGCAGAAATAAGAACGAATGCAGAAAGAAGAATTAACGCTGTCAAAACGTGAGTAACCATTCAGTCAACCACAGGCGCTGAACACACCGATTAGATGGTAGCTTCCTACTCAATTTCGTGCTTCAACTTCTATTTTCAACAACAAACACAACATTATTGTTAAGTTTAATTCACTTCATAAAAGGTATTTTAAAAGAATACGCAATGTTACGTTTTAATGCATTTAGCCATAAACCGGGAATTCCTATTTTGAAGACTTGAAATCCATAATGCAAAACAATGTTTTTCATCGGAATGAGTTTATATGTAAGCCTATGTATTGGAGAAACTGCCTGTATTTCTTTCTTGTTCTTATATTTTTGTTTTGTCATGAACCCCCATGGGGTTTCTTGAAATAAATTTGCCCTACCTTGCCTTGCCTTGCTTAAACTCTGTCTTCGACATGGGAACAGACCACCCCTCCACTTGGTCACATGCCAACAGTCTACACCCTGACTGCTAGCTGTGGTGAGTTGAAATTTTTTGATGAAATAATGACCAAGGAGACACCACAAGAAATTAATTTTTAAAATAATAGCACTGTGCACAGAGATCACCCGAGCTGTTCATTTTTGGTATGTGACCAAGTGAAGAGGTGGTCTTATCCCTTGTAAATCCCTAACCAGATCTAAGACAGTGATGCGAACTGCTGCACGAGGCGGAGTGGTGCTTTAAACTCTCTCTGTTCAACTTGCTCTCTGAAGGGCCTATTTGTCACAAGAGGGGAGGGGGAGGGGGGGAGGAGTGTGAGAGTAGCACCGCCACATCACCCGTTTCTAAAGAATACAATGTGTCGGAGACAAATGAGAAGATCACAAGAACAATTAGACCTAAACAAAACAAAAACAGAATTAACACGCACGCATGACTCACTGTGTTTGGGCTGAAACGTGAAATTAATCATCTAGCTGTAAACGAAACCGGATAAACAACTCAAAAACACAAGAGCAACATGTCACGCACTGTGATGGGGGCAGGGGAAGAGGGTGAACTCAAGAGAGAGAGCGAGAGAGAGAGAGAGAGAGAGAGAGAGAGAGAGAGAGAGAGAGAGAGAGAGAGAGGGGGGGGAGAGAGAGAGAGAGAGAGCTAGAGAGAGAGAGAGGGAGAGAGAGAGAGAGACTGAGAGAGCGACTGAGAGAGAGAGAGAGAGAGACTGAGAGAGAGAGACTGAGAGAGAGACTGAGAGAGAGAGACTGAGAGAGAGAGACTGAGAGAGAGAGAGACTGAGTGAGAGAGAGAGAGACTGAGAGAGAGATAGACTGAGAGAGAGAGAGAGAGGGAGAGAGAGAGACTGAGAGAGAGAGAGACTGAGAGAGAGAGAGACTGAGAGAGAGAGAGAGTGAGAGGGAGAGAGAGAGAGACTGAGACAATGACAATGACAATGACAATGACAATGACAATTCTTTATTTTACGAGGGTAACAGAATAAGCATTGGTATACCTTTTTGCATCTGGCCCTCGCCCTAAAGAGGGACTAAATCTACTATAATAACTACTACTACATACTTACATAATTAAACACATGA
>NC_090250.1:9992395-10002395 GCF_037325665.1 Littorina saxatilis | reverse complement strand
CCGGCTTTTTGTAAAAGTTGAGGCGGCACTGTCACACCCTCATTTTCCAATCCAATTGATTGAAATTTTGGCCAAACAATCTTCAACGAAGGCCGGACTTTGGTATTGCATTTCAGCTTGGAGGCTTAAAAATTAAATAATGACTTTGGTCATTAAAAATCTGAACATTGTAATTAAAATAATTTTTTTTATAAAACGATCCAAAATTACGTTCATCTTATTCTTCATCCTTTTCTGATTCAAAAAAACATATAAATATGTTATATTCGGATTAAAAACATGCTCTGAAAATTAAAAATATAAAAATTATGATTAAAATAAAATTTCCGAAATCGATTTAAAAACTATTTTATTGTATTCCTTGTCGGTTCCTGATTCCAAAAACATATAGATATGATATGTTTGGATTAAAAACACGCTCAGAAAGTTAAAACGAAGAGAGGTACAGATCTAGAAAAGCGTGCTATGCAGCACAGCAAAACCACTACCGCGCTAAACAGGCTCGTCAATTTCACTGCCTTCTACGGACTACGGTCATTGTGAAAAAATGCAGAGCGTTCAGTTTCATTCTGTGAGTTCCACAGCTTGACTAAATGTAGTAATTTCGCCTTACGCGACTTGTTTTGTTTTCTTCTTCTCCCCTGTAGATCCCTCTGTTTTGATTTAGTTCCCCATCCCGCCCCAATTCTACATTTTGTTCTTCTGGTTAATAATTGTTTGGTCCACCATCATGAAAATGTGTGTAACTTAGTATTGTTATGGTCACGTGAAATAAGCATTTGCTTGAGTTCGTGTCCTAGCTGCATTTTTGTCAATTGTGTCATTTGTAAACCAATGTTTCTAGTTTTCTCTTTAGTTCAAGAACTCTTAGTTTCTCCTCCCATTCTTCTCTTTTTCAGAGACACAGCTCTGTCTCTCATTCAAAAGCTCAGGACGTGTCTCCTTCTGAAATATATATACTTTAATGTTTCTGTGAAAAGATCTTTGCCCTTTATTCAGAGGTCGATTCGGCCTTTAATTCCAGGCTCCTCTAGTTTATCCTAAGATCAAAGCTTGGTGTAGTTCTATCTTTCATTTAGAATTAAGCCTGTCACTTCAGAGCTGCGTTTTTCATCTTTGTAAAAAGAGTTCTGGCCTAGTCCGTGTCATGTTTAAGGCAGATCTAGCGTCTTTTTTATTTTATTTTATTAAGATAGCTCTTGTTTTATCGTTATTTCAAGGGCTCATTTCGAGAACAGTGGGCCCGCTTTACATATCAAGAGAAAAACGTTTTCCACAAGGACGTCTACGCTCCGTCGTTGAGCGCTAGCAAAACGCAAAGCAAAATGTGTTTAGAAATAAAAATTGTGTTCTCACAAGTGTGTTTCTGTACACCTCTCAGAACAGAGCTCTTGTTTTGTCATTATTTCAAGGGCTTATTTCATAACAGTAGGCCCGCTTTACATATCAAGAGAAGAACGTTTTCCACAAGGAAGTCTACGCTCCGTCGTTGAGCGCTAGTAAAAAGCAAAGTAAATACACTTCTTATCAAGAGTCATGAACATGCACAATCATGCTTCAAAACTGTTTAGAAATACAAATTGAGTTCTCACAAGAGTGTTTCTGTACACCTCTTAGTACAGAGTTGCCTATTTATCACAGGATTTTTTCGTCAATAAGGCTCAGCGGGTTAATCTCCTTGTTCCTTGTTGGTACAGTGCAAAAGCAAACGAACGACGTGTCAAGGAAAAAAGGTTTCAGATACATTTCCTTGTCTAAAACAACCTGTACTTGCCTTGTGTAACAAATACTAAACATAATAATTATATTCACTAAAGAAGCATACACATGGAAAGAAATAATACAGAGAGAGAGAGAGAGAGAGAGAGAGAGAGAGAGAGAGAGAGAGAGAGAGAGAGAGAGAGAGAGAGAGAGAGAGAGAGAGAGAGAGAGAGAGAGAGAGAGAGAGAGAGCGTGTTTGTGCGAGTGCATGTGTGTGTATGTGTGTGTGTATGTGTGTGTGTGGGTGTGTGTGTGTGAGAGAGAGAGAGAGAGAGAGAGAGAGAGAGAGAGAGAGATAGAGAGTGCGTGTTTGTGCGAGTGCATGTGTGTGTATGTGTGTGTGTGGGTGTGTGTGTGTGAGAGAGAGAGAGAGAGAGAGAGAGAGAGAGAGAGAGAGAGAGAGAGTGGACAGACAGACAGACAGACAGACCTAACCCCAACCCTAACACAACCAGACAGACAGACAGAATCAGACAGGCAAACAGACACACACACAGACAGACAGACAGACAGACAGACAGACAGAGGAGATGTTACGCCTTTTCTTACAACCTGTTCTTACACCAAATACTGATCGAGGTAGAGCGAAAAAGGGGCAGCGAAAAAGATAGAGACAAAGAGAGAGAGACAGAGACAAAGAGAGAGAGACAGAGACAAAGAGAGAGAGACAGAGACAAAGAGAGAGAGACAGAGACAAAGAGAGAGAGACAGAGACAAAGAGAGAGAGAGAATGAGACAAAGAGAGAGAGACAGAGACAAATAAAGAGGTGTAACAGCATGAGGAAAATAAAAGCAAGGATGATCAAAAACACACAGAGCCCGCAACGCGAAAATAACATGTAAGACACATATTAAAAGAGTCAAAGGAACAGAGAAGATTATATTACATTAAATAAAACCCAGACTAAAATTTCGCAAATGATACGACACAGAAAACAGCGGCATCCTATTGTCCCAGTTAATAATACAACAGCGACTTCCGTTTTCATCCTTAAAACCACGGCCGCAAAAATAGGCGGACACCTCGAAACATATTTGTTTGCAGTCGACTGCGTTTTGACATATAATTATATTATACTGCCTGTGAGTCACCTCACATGGACATGGCTGAAACCCATTATTGTATATCATTCATTATTTACCGAAAGTAAGTGAACTCAAACATCGGAGGGGGGGGGGGGGGGGAGCTTCTGTCAGTGAACTTTGTAAACGTAAACAGACACAGTATGTGTTCCTACTATGTACTGATAAAACACACCACGCTCTGATGCGCCAGTGTAGATATACTGTACATAACGCGTGTTCCGTTTTATTAGTGTATTTTGATGGCTGGGTAGATATAACTTGACAGCGGAATATTAGTGAATACTGGCAACACTGTTGTTTGGTCTCGATGTCAGTCTTGCTCAGTTGAACTAAACTGTACAGTGTGCCTTGTACACATTTATTGGACTGAATGTTCGCGTTTGTGTATGCTGCGTTAATTGTTGCAATGTAAGTGCAAGTCAGACCTCGAGCTCTTCTCTCCCCAATCGTAAGCACGCCCTCCCCCCCCCCCCCACCTCCCCCGAAAAAAATGGAGGGTGGGGAATGTTGTTGCATGGGTGGCGAATCTATCTATCGGCTACCATTCCTTTTCTAATGAAGATAGAAAATTCAGTCTCATACCAAATCTCTCTCTCTGTCTCTGTCTCTGTGTCTGTCTCTCTCTTACACACACACACACACACACACACACACACACACACACACACACACACACACACACACACACGCACACACACACACACACATACATACCCGCCCCCTCCAAAAAAAAAACAACAACTCCCCCCCCCCCAAAAAAAAAACCAGCAGTTCACACACACACACACACACACACACACACACACACACACACACACACACACACACACACACACACACACACACACACACACACCACTCTACTCACCGGAAGCGAACCTCCTGCCGAACAAGTTATCCTTCCGGTCCCGGATCTTCAGCAGACAGTCCAACCCGCTTTGAGAGTTGACCACCTCCCGGATACAGCTGGCGGCCTCCATCCTCAACACCATGTCCGTCAGGTGGGTCGAGCTGTACCCGCTAAGGTTCTTCAGGCACTGGAAGAGCAACCCGAGGCCATCGAACTCCAGGAACTCAAGCATCCAGTCGCTATCGTTCGACTTGATGGCTTTGCGAAGCTTGGCCAAGTTCTGCACCGTAGGGTTACGAATCCACAGCAAGAAGTTCAAGGCGTCAGGGTCCGGGCCCCCGTGAGGACCTTTGCCGTGGTGATGATGGTGGTGGTCGTCGTCGTCTTCGGAGTTGGCCAGGTCGACGCCCAAGACGAAGCCATCGGAGCGTGTCCTCTTGCCGCGTTTCATCTTCCGCTTGCCGAAGCGTGTCGGCTTGTGGTCCTGCGGGGATTCCCCCGTCCCGTTCTCTTTGGGCGTGCTCATGGCTCAGTTTGGCTGAAATGACGAGGAATATAGGGTTCAATAATTATGAAAAAAATGTACTGTTAGCCCACACAAAGATATCCAACAAATCTGAAAAAGGAGATTGGTCGTTCCGTCGCGATATAACCTTCGTGATTGAAAACGACGTTAAACACCAAATAAAGAAAGAAAGAAAGATGGGTCGTTTAAAAAGCCGCGGGGTTTACAGAAAATCTTGTCAGTCCCGACTGCTATTACTGCTAGTGCTGTTACTACTACTACTACTACTACTACTACTACTACTACTACTACTACTACTACTACTACTACTGCTGCTGCTGCTGCTGTTGCTGCTGTTGCTGCTGCTGCTGCTGCTGCTACTACTACTACTACTACTACTACTACTGCTACGACTGCTACGACTACTACGACGACGACGACGACTACGACTACGACTACTACTACGACTACTACTACTACTACTACTACTACTGCTACTACTACTGCTACTAACTCGTACGTGTGTGTTCGTACGTATATATCTGATACGCCTATGTTTACGCATGCATGGGTGCTTGCATTTTACCCACGCACAAGGCCAAACCACAGTATCACATATATCATTCGATCAGGACCTAACAAGGCTCACAAAAACAAACTGACAAAATCGAAGAAAGTACATTCACATCAAAATATTTAACTCATGAAGTCGAAGCACCACTTCATCTTTTAATCACTCGACCACTCACTGCATAATGTTCGACCGCGATTTTACCAGACTGTTTACACACTGGAGTTACTCGTCAGTGTCCACATAGCGGTGACTAAACAGAGTGGTGTCAGTTAGGTCACGCTTGTATTAATTCACACCTCGTCAACTACCAAGATCCCCTAGCTCCCCCCCCCCCCTCCCTCCCCTGCCACCCCTCACCACACCGCCTCGTAAATCCCTCTACCCCTCCCCTCCCCTCCTCTTCCCTCCCCTCCCTCCGCCGTGCTCGGACTGGACCCCACATTGAGAAACTCGCCTGACGGGTTAATGATTTAAATAAAACTGAAAATGGTTACAGATTTAGAATGATAGTTGCTGGTGGGTCCGGTGTAACACGAGAAAATTACTCCCACGAGATTTTTACTCCGGAGTAAACATTTCGTACGAAAAAGTTACTCCCTTTACAAAAAAAGCACTCCCCCATTGCACGAGAAAATTACTCCCCAAGACAGGTGAGTTTCGAGTAAAAATGATGTACAAAAATGTTACTCTCCTGACGAATAAATAACGAATAAATTACTTCACCCCAACACGAGCAATTTAACTTCCCATGCCAGGTGTACGAAATGTGTACTCCCTTGTCCCCTGTTAATCTTGGTGGTGGAAGGGGTGGAAGGAGGGTAGCGCGACATTCGTTTGCGCGAGATCACTTATTGGCATTATCCCTTCGCCCGCATCCCATTTTTGCGTACGAGATTTTTACTGGAAGTAAAAAAATTGGGGAGTAAAAATTTCGTGGAGGGAGTAATTTTTTCGTGCCTTGGGGAGTTCTTTTCTCGTACGAAAAGTGTACTCGGAGTAAGAATTTCGTACGAAATATTTACTCCGGAGTAAATTTTTCGTGGAGTAAAAATTTCGTGTTACACCGGCATCCTGTTCAACTGAATTCGTGTGGTGGTTTGCTTGTGGCTTTGTGGCTCAGTTTAGAGTCCCCCGTCTCTCTGTCTTTCTTTTTCAGTGTCTCTGTCTCCATCTCTCTGTCTCCATCTCTCTGTCTCCATCTCTCTCTCTTACAGAGCTTATGAACAGAAAATCTGAAAAAGCAAGGTCTTAAAATATATTGAGTTTCTTTAATTGTGGGGGCGGGGGGGGGGGGAGAGGGGGGGCTGTCCACTGTAGTCTAAACCGTGTCCACCCACCTGACAGCTAACAGCTATGTGTCTATTCATCAAAACAGCACGCTGTCTTAGTACCTTCTATTTTCTCTTGTCTGCTTTCCCGATAAAAATAATATGTGTTTGTCTGTTCACTTAAAAGACCGTTGGGTCAAAATATCTGTGAATGTATTGTTTTGTCAATAACAAACGTTCCAACAACCTACCTTTCTTGTTTTTTGATTCTGAATTTGGAACGTTGGCAGTCTTTTTGTTTTTGGATTTGCTTTCCCGATAGTTCTGATAAAAACGGCACATGAAAGCACATCCCATCTATAAACCGTGTCTATTCGCTAAAGGAGCGATAAAACCCGCCCTTCAGTCTGAAGGGGCTAGAGTTAAAGAGAGTTTCCCTGCTTAACAGAAACACACACAAAAAACAAATAGGAACGAAAGGTGAAGTTTATGGAACATTCACTCATCCACAAAACGAAACATTCACCAGATCATTGACCTATTGGCCTTGAAAGTGGACACACAAGATACAGTGGACCACCTTATAAGACCCCCCAATTTCTGTCCAATGGGTCGAAATTCTTGCGAATGTTTTGAGATGTCTATGATTTTACGTTCATATTCTTGTTTTTATGTTATTTTTATTTTTTTAAATTTCGCGACGTAGCTTTCTATCTGTTGCGGATGTTTTTCTATTGGAAGGTTTCATGCTGTTATAAGTCATATACATATATGGGAAGCCAAAATAATGTTAAAGTTGTCACTCCAATGGAGAACATAACACGAACAAGGATCATGCCAACTCTATCTGTTATCAGCGATTCAAGTGTATTCCTACTTAGCAGTCTTACGTACGTCGTCACTTCCTCGTAGAAAATCTTTGATCATGACATTTGATAGAAAAACGAGTTCAACAAGCCCATTATCAAACTAATATCAAACAAAATGTGTTGAGTGAAATAAATGTGTGGGTCGTGTTTTATTCACAGTGATACGTAAGAAACGACAAGAAACAAGCTAGCCAAGAAACACATATATATTTGAAGCTTTTAAGTCAGCTTCTTTATAGATAACGAACTTTAAAGACAATGTTTGTTTCCATACTGCTACCAAAACAAACAACACGACCTCTGAATGTAAGCATTCAAGCATTGAGTGTGCACAATTGTTTCATTTGATCTACACTTTTGTAACTCAATAAATGCAATAATTTATATGTTGCATGTCTTAGACTTGATGCTCTCTTCCTATGCGCTTTCGTCCTAGTCTCTCCTTGTGGTTGTTAGTACTTTCTTCCTCCTCCCCCGCCCTTTTCTTTTTAATCTTCTGTAGATTCCTTTGTTCCTAGTTAGCTCCCCATCCCCATTCTTTCAATTTGTTCTTCTGGTTTATTGTTGTTATGCCCACCATTATGAAAATGTGTGTAATTTAGTATTGTTCTGGTCACGTGATATATAAGCACTTGCTTGAGTGCGTGTCCTAGCTGTGTGTATCAAACTGTTCATGCGAAGAAATTCTGAATAACATTTTGTTTAAACCAATAAATGCAATCCCACAGTCAGGACTATAGATTGAAGATGGGTTAATTTACCAACATTTCAATCAATTTGATTGAAAAATGTGGTCACCACAGTGCCGCCTCATTTCTGTGTGTGTAAAAATACGCCAACAAAGACGGTTATCGAAACATATATAGAAGTGAACATCTTACCAACAAGAATATTCCCACAGCTCCAACACAATGCTCGGTGTTAGTCCGCTCACTGTATAATCACCAGACTCACAGTCATACGAAACTAAATTATTTTGAAACCTTTAGTCCATATTGATACACGTTTATATTTTGTACGCCAGCTTGCATAGATGATCAACGAAAGCCAAGAAAGCGTAACATTCGTTCAGACGTGAATCAATTCCTCTCACTCTGTATGTACCCACTGACACAATTTTTACGGCCAGGTATGCACTGAAAAAAAGAAAATCATATTATGCCTTGTCTACAGGTAAACCTGCAAGATCCTTTCAACCTCTGTGTGTGTATCATATGACCCGATCTTTTTACAAAACTAGACCAACCAGCGCCTATGGGGGCGAACGGTTAAACAGGTTGTGTGAAAACATGTTGTCTGAATAAATATAACACGAATGTGCTAGTTCTGAAACAGCCACGCACCTGCCGTTTGAAATGGAATACAGAGGCTTTGTGTGGGTTCAGAAAAATCGGAAGTTGCTGTCCAGAAAAAAACCTGGGTGAGGTAGTCGTTTGAATTCAGTTAGAACCTATCCCCAAGCTTGTCAAAAAAAGTTTCAAAAGGTTCAACGTTACGGGGTATGGGTGTGGACGGCTGAGTGCAGTGACCTGCAAATTGACTGCGCAAGTTTTTATGCTCTGCAGTATGAACGATCGATTACAGGAAACACCCCTTTTTGACGTGTAAGCTTTGATTAACCGACAAATATGAGACCGACGTAGATATAACCAAAAGGACGGAACGACTAACGGATGGACGGACAGACACACAGACAGAAGGATGGAACGACTGACCGTACGGACGGACAGACAGGTAGACAGACAGACAGACAGACAGAAAGGCATACATATAGATAGACAGGTAGACAGAGACACACACTCACACTCACACCCACACACCCACACACACACACACACACACACACATATACACACACACACAAACTCACACCCACACACACACACACACGCAGACACACACACACACCCACACGCAGACATACACACACCCACTCACACACACACACACATACACACACACACACACACACACACACACACACACACACACCACATCCACGCCCACCCCCGCACATACAGAAAAAGAGCAAATCCCAGTGACACAAATATTGATTTTCTAGCCACAAATACAATAAAAACAAGAAACAGGAAAATCTGCGCATTTTAGCATGAAATTACCTGTTACACGATGTACGTTACTCCTCCCAGGCGTCAGAAACACATGTTGAAAGTGAACACTGTGCAGAAAACACTTTAGTTTCTCCTCCCTGCCCAGACTTTCTTCACCTGTCAAAGCACAATAACAATGCTGTCATTCACTCACAATGAAAGCACTTCTTTCATACATACTGTCGAACCTGTCTAAAACATCACCCAAGGGACCAACCAAAAGTGTCCTTTCAGACAGGTGGTCGTCACCAAAAGATGAATCATACAGGGGAAAAAACATCGTCGGTGCTTCTTTGGGGTGGTCGTAATGGGCGGGTGGTCGTTAACGTTAGCAAGAGGTGGTCGTCAAGGTAAGTTGGACTGTATATATTGTACTTCCTTCTTGTGCTGATATTGGTTGGTTATTCGATCAGCATAGAGCTTTTACACAAACAAGGTCGTAATATAATACCTTATACCTTTCTCCTTCGTAACTTTTTTATTTTTTATTTTTTTTTATACCTGTGAAGGCACAACAGGAGTGTCGCTATTCACTGACTGAACGCTTCTGTCCTATTTTACAAACCTTCTTTGGCTAATACTTGCCCTTGCTCTTTGTAAAGCTTTCACGCGTACAGTCATCGAAGTGTGGATAAAACCTCGTACCTTTCTTCTTCTTCTTCTTTTACCTGTGAAGGGACAACAACAGTGTTGCTATTCACTTACCAAACGCTTCTTTCCTATTTTACAAACCTTCTTCGGCTGATAGTTACCCTTGCCCTTCAACGAAGTGTTGATATACCTCATACTTTTCCTCTTCTTCTTCTAAACCTGTGAAGGCACAACAGCAGTGTAGCTCACACTGTTACCAGACACTCCCCGGACTTACATTATTAAGCCTTCCGCAGAACCGCGCGAGGTGACATGCGACTCATTTCGTGGTGGAGGGTCACATATTTGCCCTTGCTTTTTGTATAGCTTTCTCACAAACATACAA
>NC_090250.1:9972395-9982395 GCF_037325665.1 Littorina saxatilis | reverse complement strand
TCCAGTACAAAGGACATTTCTTACATACTGCTTGACTAAAATCTTTACAAAATTTGACTATTATTCTATACAAGAAACACTTAACAAGGGTAAAAGGAGAAACAGAATCCGTTAGTCGCCTCTTACGACATGCTGGGGAGCATCGGGTAAATTCTTTCTCATCCCAACTAATATGGGACTCCCCCTAACCCGCGGGGGGTCTGAAAAAGAAGAAGTAATTAAACAGAAAAACAAGACCACTAAAACACACACACACACACACACACACACACACACACACATCATGCACAAGACTTATTTTAAAACTTTTAGCACCGTCACACACACACACACACACACACACACACACACACACACACACACACACACACACACACACACACACACACACACACACACACACACACACACACACACACACACACACACACACACACACACACACACACACACACACACACATATATATATACACATATTCAATGCAAAGACTCATACATTTTTAGCACAAACAATAATAATGTCACATGATTCTACTTTAAGAGAAGTCAGTTGCGTCGGCTAAAACGATTAAAGGCCTGCATAAAAAGCTATGTGTTAAAAAACTACATTGAAAAGTCGGTACATTTTGTACTATACTCGAATAAGCTCGGATACGTAACGGTACATTTATATGGCTTTGATACAGAAAAGCTATTTGCATCTACAGTCTACTTTTAAATGTTAAAATGTTCGCCTTCTCGATGAACAGTAAAAAATGTTGTCACAACGCCTCGCTATTCCCCAGAGTCAACTTTGTGTGCAGACTCTCTTCGGTGTCCGAACCTCCCCCCGTGTACACTACATTGGGTGTGCACGTTAAAGATCCCACGATTGACAAAAGGGTCTTTCCTGGCAAAATTGCTTAGGCACAGTTAATAATTGTCTACCTATACCCGTGTGACTTGGAATAATAGGCCGTGAAAGGTAAATATGCGCCGAAATGGCTGCAATCTACTGGCCGTATAAAATTTCATCTCACACGGCATCACTGCAGAGCGCCTAGAACTGTACCCACGGAATATGCGATATATAAGACTCATTGATTGATTTGATTGATTGATGAACGATGTATACGTTTAGCTGTGTGTTTGTGTGTTTGTGTGTGTGTGTGTGTGTGTGTGTGTGTGTGTGTGTGTGTGTGTGTGTGTGTGTGAGTGACTGCGCGCACGCGTGTTTGTGTGTGTGTGCATACAGTACAGTCGCAGTTCGAGCAGAACAGATTTTATATATCTTGCAAGGTCATCTCACGCATATGCAGGCACATGGCACTAGGCGAAAGCTCCACTCTTGTCCACAACTCTGTAGTATTAAGAAGGATCCTGAGAACACACCCCGTCCACATCGCGCCCAGCGGCTGTGGTCTCAGGAAATTTGTCTCTGACAGTACCACGACAGATGCATGAACAATTGAATCCCACCCACAGAACATCCTCCTCCAATTCCCCATCACTCAATCCCCTGACATCAATCTGAAAAACTACCACAGACCACACATTAAGAAGATCCTCTTGGTTTTGATTCTAGCAAGTTTTGATTGATAGCTGCCGAAACTGAGATTTCAAATATACAAAATATATATGTCCTGGAAATATGTGTACTAAACTTTGCAAAATGTTCACTTTTCGATTGAACTGATAATATCTAACGGCATAGAACAAACATAAAAATCACACAGACAGGGCTAAAGTTCACTATTATGATTATGCAGTTTTAAAGCTGCTTAAAAGTGTGCGTTGCTCAGTAAAACTCACTTCACATGTACAATTATTTAACTTTGCTCCAAAATCGCTGTGAAGTTGTCCATGTGTATCGGGTTCTTTGTTCACATAACGTAGAAAAATAACACATCTTTAGAAAAATGCAGTCGGAGTTTTTTCTCTCAAAGAAAATCGAAAACAGACACAACATTTTAACCATTAGAAACGCTTTACATTAACAGGTTAAAAAGTCATCACTGTAACAGAGTTCGTTGATGGATAGTTCATCGTTAACAAACAGATTCATCTTTAGACGGGGACGACCCTGTTCCTGACACAGACGAATCTGTCACAGAATTGTTCACAGTGTCAGAATCGTTAACAGTGTCAGAAATGTTCGTAGAGTCGGAATTTTTCGCAGAGTCGGAATTTTTTACAGTGTCAGAATTTTTCGCAGAGTCAGAATTGATCACAGTGTCAGAATCTTTCACAGCGTCACAATTTTTGCTGTCTTTGTCTTTTGAATTCTTGGCGTCACTTTCTTCTTTAGCTCCGTTAGTTTGGGGTGACGACTCGGCGGCGGCCGGATTGACCGTTTTCCCGGGACTCGTGTTCTTTTTGCCTCCAGGGGGCGCTTTACGGAGTGTGTATCCACGCTTGATGTCGGACAGCAGACGGTCAATGATGCAACCGTCGTCTTCTTGAGGCGGCTTCTCCTTGCCTGCACGTGGAATACATAGTGTTAACATTTTGGAAAGGACAAGGTGACACGTGTGAAGGTCAGGGTAATATGTGACGGTCAGGGTGCCATGTTTTAAGGTCAGGATGACATGTGTGAAGGTCAGGGTGACATGTGTGAAGGTCAGGGTAAAATGTGTGAAGGTCGGGGTGACATGTGTGAAGGTCAGGGTAACATGTGTGAAGGTCAGGGTAACATGTGTGAAGGTCAGGGTAACATGTGTGAAGGTCAGGGTAAAATGTGTGAATGCCAGGGTAACATGTGTGAAGGTCAGGGTAAAATGTGTGAATGCCAGGGTAACATGTGTGAAGGTCAGGGGACATGTGTGAAGGTCAGGGTAAAATGTGTGAAGGCCAGGGTAACATGTGTGAAGGTCAGGGGACATGTGTGAAGGTCAGGGTAACATGTGTGAAGGTCAGGGTAACATGTGTGAAGGTCAGAGTAAAATGTATGAAGGTCAGGGTAAAATGTGTGAAGGTCAGCGTGAAATGTGTGAATGTCAGGGTAACATTGTCAAGGTTAAGGTCAACTGTGCATCTCTTGTTTGGCTGTAAAGGCCTCCCTTAATTGAGCCCGAACTGTCCAATTCGCGAAGACTTTGCACAATTGTTTTTACCGAATATTCAGTGCCAAATATTCGTGGAGCAAGCTTCGTGAAGTCGACTTCGCTCAATTAATATAAGGCTTGAAGGAAACGTTGTCGGTTAGAATTAAAAAAGGACATGTTTGCTTCGAGTCACGACTTTGCTATTGACTTTTCTGCATTTCTTATAATAGACTTTGTTATCTGAAAGGTGTCAATGTTCCACATTTAAATGAAGTGTTAAACCCTAATGCTAATTAGAAGTGCACACTTTTTCTACTCTCTTAATATTGTATAAAAGTACATCAATGTTTTAAAGTTTATGCAATAGAGCAACACAAATTATGTCACTTAAAATTGCATTATGGCACAATAAGCGCGCACACCATATCAGATAATTGATTATTTGAGTAAGGTGCAAAACCATACGCATTGAAAATACTCCAAGTCCGATCAAAGTTCCTATACCAGTACATGTCGACAGTATTCCCTACATATATCAGTACGTTGGATCTACGCTACGTATTTGCTAGTGTCCAGAATAGAGGATGTATTCCAGAAAATAAGACCAACCACCATATAGGCTAAACTGTCACCCAGAAAGTTCCCTGGAATCGGAAATAACCCAGAAGGAATCTTAAGAAACTATGGCTACTATAGGTATCTTGTTTTCTCTCCAAAATATTTATCATAACAAAGTAAGATAAAAATAGATGAAATACTAGAGAGAAAATCAAAAAACCCTCAGAATGTCAACTATGACAAAATAAGAAAGAATTAAAACAAATACCCATCAGATCACCTCTACCCCTTCAGAACTCGAAGACAACAGTGAACTGTACTATCCTAAAGGCACACGTCTTCTCGTGAAAACTGTTTGGTTTACCATCCCAAACCTGGCCATGCTTGTACATGGGGTACGACCATACGTCCATTTCATCACATACCTTCTTCTTCTTCTTCTTCTGCGTTCGTGGGTTGAAACTCCCTCGTACACTCGTGTTTTTGCACGAGTGGAATTGTACGTGTATGATTTTTTTTACCCCGCCATTTAGGCAGCCATACGCCGCTTTCGGAGGAAGCATGCTGGATATTTTCGTGTTTCTATAACCCACCGAACTCTGACATGGATTACAGGATCTTTTCCGTGCGCGCTTGGTCTTGTGCTTGCGTGTACACACGAAGGTGGATAAGCCACTAGCAGATCTGCACATAAGTTAACATGGGAGATCGGAAAAATCTCCACACTTAACCCACCAGGCGACCGCGGCCGGTATTCGAACCCTCGACAGTCCGATTAAGAGGCCGACGTCTTACAACCCCGCCCGTCTATGATCATATACCAAAAATGACGAGCCTGGGTGCTCTATACATGTACAAAGTGGTGGTTTTTATATTTAGTCAAGTTTTGACTAAATGTTTTAACATAGAGGGGGAATCGAGACGAGGGTCGTGGTGTATGTGTGTCTGTGTGTGTGTCTGTGCGTGTGTGTGTGTGTGTAGAGCGATTCAGAGTAAACTACTGGACCGATCTTTATGAAATTTTACATGAGAGTTCCTGGGTATGATATCCCCAGACGTTTGTTTCATTTTTTCGATAAATGTCTTTGATGACGTCATATCCGGCTTTTTGTAAAAGTTCAGGCGGCACTATCACACCTTCATTTTTCAATCAAATTGATTTTAAATTTTGACCAAGCAATCTTCGACGAAGGCCGGACTTCGGTATTGCATTTCAGCATGGAGGCTTACAAATTAATTAATGACTTTGGTCATTAAAAATCTGAAAATTGTAATTAAATTATTTTTTTATAAAACGATCCAAAATTACTTTTATTTTATTCTTCATTATTTTCTGATTCCAAAAACATATAAATATCTTATATTCGAATGAAAAAACAAGCTCTGAAAATTAAAAATATAAAAATTATGATTAAAATAAAATTTCCGAAATCGTTTTAAAAACAATTCATCTTATTCCTTGACGATTCCGGATTCCAAAAACATATAGATATGATATGTTTGGATTTAAAACACGCCCAGAAAGTTAAAACGAAGAGAGGTACAGTAAAGCGTGCTATGCAGCACAGCGCAACCGCTACCGCGCTAAACAGGCTTGTCACTTTCACTGCCTTTTGCACTAGCGGCGGACTACGGTCATTGTGAAAAATAATGCAGTGCGTTCAGTTTCATTCTGTGAGTACCACAGCTTGACTAAATGTAGTAATTTCGCCTTACGCGACTTGTTTATGAATCAATTTGTAAAAATCCACTGGTGGTTTAAAAAAACACACCCATTCATCAACAAATTCCAACTCACCACGGAAATCATTCAGGGTGTTGATTTTTGGTATTTGACTAAGGGGAAGGATGGTCTGAACCCTGTAAAAACCTGACCAGATATGAGATACTGTGCCAAACTAGAAGAAGAGTGTGTTGAAAAGAAACTGCTACAAGTAATTAAACATAAAACGAGCAAGTTGCTATATTTTACAATTGATAGGTACGTAGAGTCTTTATTAAAAAGAAACTCGGTGTATGTTAAAAAAAAAACCTAGAATAAAATAAATCAATAATGATGTCTACATAAACCATCCTTTGGTCAGAACACATCCTGGTAATGACGCACAATGTATATCTGGACCAAGCATAATTACTCACCTTGAATAAACATTTAATTGACATCCGCAACACAACATTTTGTTCAAAGCATACACAAGAATACATGAAACCGATTGTAAAGAGCAATCTATTCACACGTTATTTACGTGTAAGCTTTTCTGCGCGAGGAAGGGGAATGGATTTGGACATTGGGGGCGGGGGGGGGGGGGGGGGGGCTGTAAAACGGTGTTTAAAGGCATACTCTTTTTCGTGAAAACAGTTCGGCCCACCGTCTCAGATCTGCCAAGGCTGTTACATGTGTTGAGACCATCCCCGCACTTGGACTCAAACCAAAAACGATCACCCTGACTGCTTCCTACATAGAGTTGTTATTCTTTGTTTTAAATTTAAAAAAAAAATTTATTTCCTAAAAAAAAACCAGCCACTGCATGGTGGCTTTTACGAATTAGTTAATTAAAAAATCTTGCTCTGCACAGAGAGAACCAAGGCTTTTGAGTGTTGGTATGTGTCCCAAAGAAAGGTCGGTCCTATCTGTTTTCACGAGATGGAGTACGCATGCCTTTAATATCGAGTTCTTTTCAACCTTCATTCACCTTCCATCCGGTAGGCCTACACAAGTCGTTTCCAAAGGTCGTTTCATGAAGGTGATAAAATAAACAGAATTTGTACACACACGTTTTGAACTCATTTTGTGTTCTTACGATAAAATACACACTTTATGTCCCAAGCCTTCCTTTTCCTCTAAAAGCAGCATGCTTCACCAAAGCACACACACACAAACACACACACACACACGTACACACACACACACACACACACCCACACACACACACACACACACACACGTACACCCAAACAAACCCACACATACACGAAAAAACCACAACTTGAAAACCCAGAAAATCTGCGCCAGCAAACAGGAAGCGGAAGCAGAAAGGCGCATGCATGCTGGGAGTTTTTAAAGAGACAGAGAGGCATGCTGGGACAATACGTTTGAGAGTGGAGCGTGACAGTCTGCTGGGGCCTGTGGTCGCTTCCTCTCCGACTGAAGTGACAGACATTGTCATGGGTCAATAATTTTTGTGTCCAGCGGTCAGGAAACCAAAGGTCATGAGTGTGTGTGTGTGTGTGTGTGAGTGTGTGTGAGTGTGTGTGTTAGTTAGCTGTTGCTTTTTGGGTCCAGCGGACCATTTAGGCCAAATCAGGACCCCGTGTGGGTGTGTGGGTGTGTGTGTGTGTGTATGTATGTGTGCGTGTGTGTGTGTGTGCGTGTGTGTGTGTGTGTGTGTGTGTGTGTGCGTGCGTGCGTGCGTGTGTGTGTGTGTGTGTGTGTGTGTGTTTAGTTAAAGGTTATTGTTAGGTCAAGCTCAGAGGAACGATGAAACTCATCAAAGCAAAGAACCAGGTTAAAATAAAGTTCCAGGATTATGGTCAGTTAAAAAACAAAACAAAACAAGTCGCGTAAGGCGAAAATACAACATTTAGTCAAGCTCAGTCGAACTCACAGAATGAAACTGAACGCACTGCATTTTTTCACAATGACCGTAGTCTGCCGCTTGTGCAAAACGGAGTGAAACTGACGAGCCTGTTCAGCGCTGTAGTGGTTTCGCTCTGCTGCATAGTACGCTTTTCTGTACCTCTCTTCGTTTTAACTTTCTGAGCGTGTTTTTAATCCAAACATATCATATCTATATGTGTTTGGAATCAGGAACCGACAAGGCATAAGACGGAATTGTTTTTAAAACGATTTCGGAAATTTAATTTTGATCATAATTTTTATATTTTTAATTTTCAGAGCTTGTTTTTAATCCAAATATAACATATTTATATGTTTTTGGAATCAGCAAATGACGAAGAATAAGATGAAATTGTTTTTGGATCGTTTAATAAAAAAATAATTTTAATTACAAGTTTCCGATTTTTAATGACCAAACTCACTCATTAGTTTTAAAGCCACCAAGCTGAAATGCAATACCAAACCCCGGCCTTCGTCGAAGATTGCTTGGCCAAAATTTCAATCAATTTGATTGAAAAATGAGGGTGTGACAGTGCCGCCTCAACTTTTACAAAAAGCCGGATATGACGTCATCAAAGAAAAAAAGAAAAAAACGTCCGGGGATATCATTCCCAGGAACTCTCATGTCAAATTTCATAAAGATCGGTCCAGTAGTTTAGTCTGAATCGCTTTACACACACATACAGACAGACAGACAGACAGACAGACAGACAGACAGACAGACAGACAGACAGACAGACAGAGAGACAGAGAGACAGACAGACAGACAGACACACACACACACATACACCACGACCCTCGTCTCGATTCCCCCCTCTACGTTAAAATATTTAGTCAAAACTTGACTAAATATAAAAAGCAGTAAGATTAACTTTGGATTTTTTTTGTTTTGCTTTTGATCTGGTTCGGGTAGAATAAAAGGGAAAAATACACTGAAATATGACACAGCTGTACTCAAAAAATAAAAACAATAAAAAAAATGATTGTATTACTTTTCCTGCACAATAAAAATACTTTTAAAATGTTCCACAACTGGTTTACTATGCGCTAAACTTAAACAAGTTCAAGAGTTAAAGAAGCACGCCATAGGGAGAGGAATTAGACGAATTCCGGCAACAACTCTGTCAGGTTTGTATTGGTTGTGGGAGAGTTATTTGTCCTTGCTTTTCCATAGAAACACTGAGGTAAGCGGCTACATGTGACATCATAATCTTGCCACGGTGTTTCTATAGAAACAAGGGAAAGCAACCGTTCCACATCTAATACAAACTAGACAGAGTTATTTCCGAACATCGTCTTTTTCACTGAACACATGCAATCCCATTAGACACGCACCCGACATAATCATAGCTGCGGCTGAATCTAACGACACAAAGCAACCATATTTTTGCCAGCGAGAGAAACAAGGGAGAGAACTCACCGTCTTTGGCGCGGGCCCTCATGGCTTCTTGTTCCTTGCGCCGTCTCTCCGCTCTCTCTTCCTGCAACTTTCTCTGTTCGTTTTCCTGTGAAACACAGTCAATTCACAGATTTCAAACAAAAAGATAATAAGTTGCTTGTTCTCCACAAGATACATATTCACCGATTTCATGATCCTGGACTGAGTCAAAGAGTTAGAGAGAGGGAGGGAGAAGAAGAGATATAAAGAGACAGAGACAGATAAGGGGAGACCCAGATGGACAGACAGACAGACAAAGACCAAGACAGAGAATGAATTGAAGGGTGGCAGGCTGGGGGAACTTACTCAGCTCACATTGAGTATTATTTTGACCAATCAGCACTGGCACATCGACAAAGTTCCCTCTAACATCTTTATCCTTTCTTTAGCCTCCCACCGCGACTAACTTTGTCGGCCAATCCGTATCGGCTCGCTTCTGACATTGATACGACAAGCACACTGTAGCATATCCCCGGCATCGACCAAGCGGTCAGCCTGCAGGAGGAGACTGGGACAATGACCATCAAGTCACGGACTCAGGGAGCGTTCTGATTCTGCTACAGTGGACCCCCCCCCCCCACCCCCCATCCCCTTTAAGACCCCTGTAATTTAAGACTCCCTCCTTTTAAAGACTTTGTTTCCTCAGACGTTGTGTTCCCAACCTCTGTACATTTACATCCTTTTTAATACTTTCTCCTTTTTCGCCCACATTTTCTCAGATTTGTGTGGGTCTTAAGATGGAGGTTCCACTGTATCGTTAAGCTGCTAGTCTGACCACCAACACAGATTATGCGATCATCGCTAGTTCAATGCGTTTGAGGTCATAACAATTCTTGGCCATGTTGGTCATGCTAGTGGAAATGGTGTGTGTCTGTGGATCGCGTTTCGTCACAACATGAAGTGACCGTCAGAGGATCAAGAAAAGAAAACGCTCTGTTGTCAAATTAGCAAAAGAATTATTGCGACAACTTTCTCCCCCCTTCCCCCACCCCCCTCCCCAACAAAGGCAATTCTTCCCGTGTCATTTCATTCAAGCTATTAAGGCACCGATCTTAGCCATCTGGCACACTTTTCGGATTAAAGATTTCTTTTAACGGGTTCACGTGACCGTTGCTCAAATAAGGATACCCCCAAAATCGACCTAATAAAAACGTAAGGTACTAATTAAAATAATCAATGAAAATGTACAATAGGCACAACTTGGCATCTTTAACAAACGAGGAGAAAGTCACATCCATTGTCTATTCATAACAGATTTTGTTGTTGTATAGCTGACTTGTGTGTTTGTTTGTGTTCTGATATCCTAATGATGCAGGTCTCGATCGCATGAGTGGTCAAAAACGGGAGGGTTTCGCGTCAGTTT
>NC_090250.1:9949895-9969895 GCF_037325665.1 Littorina saxatilis | reverse complement strand
AAAGGTTAGAGTTGGGGTTTTTTCAGTGATCCCAGCCCCTTCTTCTCTTCATCTCCCACACCCCACTCTCTTTCTATACACATAATTAATTATAAGCTCCACAAACAGACGGCCCCCACCTTTCCTCCTCCTTTAGCTCAACCTTTCCTCCCCCTCCACTCATAACTACTTCAGTCAGATATCACTCATTCCCGTGGGTTTTTTTTTTTTAGAAATGAAAAAAGTTTCAGGGTCGGCGGGGAAAAATTGAGGTCGGTCGGGTTACCCTAAACCAACATACATTTTTATTTGGCCTTACACATAGCTCAAAGAAGGAAGTTCCTATGTTTCAATCGATACATTGCGAATTGGAGGTGCGAACAACATTCAGGCACAAGACCACCAGGGACTCACGGCGTTGATAAAGTTGCCTGTGTGCAGAACGTATCTCAGGAACGCTTTGAGCGTCTCGCTCTCCATCACCTTCTCACAGCTCCGGACGATGACGTCAACGTTGGGCTTCAATGCGTCCATGGCAACGCGGAAGTCCTCCTGCCCACAGAATGTTTAAACAAAAATATAAAAGAACTGTATCGTGACTTTTATTTTATAGTCTGAAATATTGCCGGGAAACTGCTTTAAGAATCTAAAAAAAACAGACAACAACAACAACAAACAAGTCGCGTAAGGCGAAAATACAATATTTAGTCAAGTAGCTGTCGAACTCACAGAATGAAACTGAACGCAATGCCATTTTTCAGCAAGACCGTATACTCGTAACATCGTCAGTCCACCGCTCATGGCAAAGGCAGTGAAATTGACAAGAAGAGCGGGGTAGTAGTTGCGCTAAGAAGGATAGCACGCTTTTCTGTACCTCTCTTTGTTTTAACTTTCTGAGCGTGTTTTTAATCCAAACATATCATATCTATATATTTTTGGAATCAGGAACCGACAAGGAATAAGATGAAAGTGTTTTTAAATTGATTTCGACAATTTAATTTTGATAATAATTTTTATATATTTAATTTTCAGAGCTTGTTTTTAATCCGAATATAACATATTTATATGTTTTTGGAATCAGCAAATGATGGAGAATAAGATAAACGTAAATTTGGATCGTTTTATAAATTTTTATTTTTTTTTACAATTTTCAGATTTTTAATGACCAAAGTCATTAATTAATTTTTAAGCCACCAAGCTGAAATGCAATACCGAAGTCCGGGCTTCGTCGAAGATTACTTGACCAAAATTTCAACCAATTTGGTTGAAAAATGAGGGCGTGACAGTGCCGCCTCAACTTTCACGAAAAGCCGGATATGACGTCATCAAAGACATTTATCAAAAAAATGAAAAAAACGTTCGGGGATTTCATACCCAGGAACTCTCATGTCAAATTTCATAAAGATCGGTCCAGTAGTTTAGTCTGAATCGCTCTACACACACACACACACAGACAGACACACACACACACACACACACACACGCACATACACCACGACCCTCGTTTCGATTCCCCCTCGATGTTAAAATATTTAGTCAAAACTTGACTAAATATAAAAAGGCAACAACAACAACAAACAAGTCGCGTAAGGCGAAATTACTACATTTAGTCAAGCTGTGGAACTCACAGAATGAAACTGAACGTAGTCCGCCGCTAGTGCAAAAGGCAGTGAAAGTGACGAGCCTGTTTGGCGCGGTAGCGGTTGCGCTGTGCTTCATAGCACGCTTTACTGTACCTCTCTTCGTTTTAACTTTCTGAGCGTGTTTTTAATCCAAACATATCATATCTATATGTTTTTGGAATCAGGAACCGACAAGGAATAAGATGAAATAGTTTTTAAAACGATTTCGAAAATTTAATTTTAATCATAATTTTTATATTTTTAATTTTCAGAGCTTGTTTTTAATCCGAATATAACATATTTATATGTTTTTGGAATCAGAACATGATGAAGAATACAATAAAAGTAATTTTGGATCGTTTTATAAAAAAACAATTTTAATTACAATTTTCAGATTTGTAATGACCAAAGTCATAAATTAATTTGTAAGCCTCCATGCTGAAATGCAATACCGAAGTCCGGCCTTCGTCGAAGATTGCTTGGCCAAACTTTAAAATCAATTTGATTGAAAATTGAGGGTGTGACAGTGCCGCCTCAACTTTTACAAAAAGCCGGATATGACGTCATAAGACATTCATCGAAAAAATGAAAAAAAGGTCTGGGGATATCATACCCAGGAACTCTCATGTAAAATTTCATAAAGATCGGTCCAGTAGTTTACTCTGAATCGCTCTACACACACACACGCACAGACACACAGACACACACACTTACACCACGACCCTCGTCTCGATTCCCCCTCTATGTTAAAACATTTAGTCAAAACTTGACTAAATGTAAAAAGACCAACTGGAACCAGATGCTCACATTATTGAACGGCTGAATGCTGACAAAAGAACCATCTGTGAAAACTTCGATAAAACGAGCTTTGAAGTAGAAGACAAATATTTTTTCTTGAAAACTGCGTTGTTGGTAAGTAATAAATGCATTGTATGAACTGCCCTAATTCGGTCAATTATGCACACTTCAGAATTTGCTCCGTTAAAGTGACGTGATTCAATGAAAGATGTATGACAGTTTTCACACGTTTGCATTGTTTTTGATAACACATTTCTGCGGTTTTTAATTGTGGACATTGTGGTCAGTTCCTTTGAGAGGAAACGTATGTACGTCCCTGTTATTAAAAGATCAAGTAATGTACGGGGAACATACGCAGACATTAAAATGCCTGTATTTTGTTGTCTTTTTTCACCTGAAAGAACAGTGTTGTTATATCTGTTGGCCTGCTTGCTTGCTCAATATATTATGAACTGAGTCATTATTATTAATTGCAAGTCCAAACCGAGTCATATGTGAGTCCAAACCGAGTCAAATGTAATTCAAAACACATTCAACAGTGAATCAAAACTGAGTCAAAAGTGACTCACAACAGAGTCAACATTGACTCAAAACAGAGTCAACAGTGACTCAAAACAGAGTCAACAGTGACTCAAAACTGAGTCAACAGTGACTCAAAACAGAGTCAACAGTGACTCAAAACAGAGGCAACAGTGACTCAAGACAGAGTCAACAGTGACTCAAAACTGAGTCAACAGTGACTCAAAACAGAGGCAACAGTGACTCAAGACAGAGTCAACAGTGACTCAAAACAGAGGCAACAGTGACTCAAAACAGAGGCAACAGTGACTCAAGACAGAGTCAACCGTGACTCAAAACTGAGTCAACAATCAGTCAAAACAGTGACTCAAAACAGAGACGACAGTGACTCAAAACAGAGTCAACACGGACTCAAAACAGAGACAACAGTGACTCAAAGAGTCAACCGTGACTCTGAACAGTAAAACTTTGAGTCCAAGGCTAGGTAAGTCAACAGTGAGTTAAGTGAGTCCACTGTGCGTGCACTGAAGGTCAACAGTGAATCCACGAACCTTGAGTAGCATGCCCTCAATGCGTGTCTTGTAGGCCGGCAGCTGTGAGAGCAGCATGGTGAACTTCTCGGCGTTGCCCAGCTTGGTCCTGTCGCCCTCGTAGCCTGCGATCATGTCCACCTGCACACAACATCATGCTCACTGTGAACCGCATTCCAGTTTATTGAGGAAAATGACAAATTAAACACAACCCAGCAAACGAACAACAACAAAAAACTCAAAGAACGACTGTGCTAAACCTAAAAGCACTGACATCAACACGGTCTGGTAACCATGCCGCGAGGAAAACTAAGAATATATATATACAATGTTTTGTTTTAAATGTCTCGCAAAGCTATACCCTTTACCCCAACCAACCCCTTTTGAAAATAACGTTCGTATTTATTCAATAAAAAGTCAAAAAAGCGTCTCTCTCTCCCCCCTTTCTTTCTCTCTCCCCTCTCTCCTCCCCCCTCCCCCACCCGCTCTCTCTCTCTTTCTCTCGGATAGAAAACTGACCTCATCCTTCTCTGGCATGACTTTCTGCAGGCCCCTGAGCCTCTCTGCTCATAACCGTGCCTGTTGCCCCTTCCTGATCATACCGACCACCCCCTACTCTCTCTCTCTCTCTCGAGATAGAAGACAGCTTACCTCATCTTTCTCTGGCATGATTTTCTGCAGGCCTCTGAGCCTCTCTGCGCCTATCCGTGCCTGCTGCCCCTCCTTGATCATGGTGACCACCTCCTGGTTGCTGGCCTTGAACTGCTTCAAGAAGATGTTAGCGTTCATACTCCTCTTCGTGTCCAGCAGATTCACCTGGAGATGGAACACGCAGTAAAGCTTGGGCAACACAAATATTCAATATTTTCGATTCCCCGTCCGACACTATTTTTCAATCCAGACCGTGGAACTTTATTTTCTCAAGGATCCGTGAAATTCTGATTCTTTTACTATTGGCATTTTTTTGTAACGTAATTGGTAAATGTGACCAAAATATGACATTTTTACACAGAACGAGACAGACGTTGATTTTCGCGACCGAACGAATGGACTTTTTGAAAGAAAACAGGACCTTGAATCGGGAAGTCTTAACTGAATTTACAGATACCATCAACAGAATTGAATGTGTGTGTGTGTGTGTGTGTGTGTGTGTGTGTGTGTGTGTGTGCGTGTGTGTGCGTTCATGCGTGCGTGTGTGTGTGTGTGTGTGTGTGTGTGTGTGTATATGTGTGTGTGTGTGTGTTTGCCCGATCTTTTACGTGTTTGACCTTTTTTGCCCCGCCATTTAGCCACTCAAACGCCGCTTTTGGGGGACGGGTCTAAAAAGCGGGGTTCCACTGTACCTCCGTGTTGACCTTGGCCTTGGGTTGTTCCTCCGTCTTGGTGACCGTGGCGACCTTCTGGCAGAACAGTTCCTCGATCAGGTCATACCTGACCTTGACCTTGTCGTCCATCTCCGACACCTCCTTCCACACGTTGTCGTCCGCTACAAATATAAAAAAAAACACCCATAAATATAAATAACTTGAAAAATTAAAAATAAAATAAAATAGTATCTAAAACGGCCAGTTTTGTTTGCCGATCTCGTCTAACACTAAGTACGCTGCAAAAAGAATGTGATAAAAAAATATAATAATAAAAAAAAAGTATCCAAAACAGGCATTTTCTGTTCGCCTATATCTTGTATAAAAATAAAAAATAAAGTAGTCTGCCAAAAAATAATAAATAAGAATATCTATAAAAAATAAATTCATAATAAAAATAAATCATTAATTAAAAAAAAGATAAAAAAAAAGTTTCTGAAGCAGTCACTTTTGTTTATGTATCTTGTCTAACAATGACGCTATGACATTGGGAAGGGTGTATACGGTTTCATTGTTCTCAGAAGCCATTACGGGCGGGCTTTGAAGCCTGAATCTTAGCGGGTAATGTTACCAAAAACGGTACCTTTTAGCAACGCCCCAACGTTTTCCATTCAAAGGTTCAGAGCTCTGTGTTAACGCAGCAAGTAAGCATAAAATGCACACAAAATCTTGAGTTAATCTGTTCGAGGAATATAGTATATTATATAGAATAAATGACCTCTCCAGTCATATATAAACAACAAAATACGGCCTCATTACAAAGATATGCACTCAAACGCATCTGCCTAGGTTCTTTTTTTATGATGGGTAGTTAAGAAAGCGAAACGCGGAAATGCCAGCTCGACCTACATTAGTTTCAGCTTCGTCTTTTCCTGCGTGTGATCAGTTTGACATTTCCCGCATTCGTGAATACAATGTGAGGTTTGATTTCATTTTGTAAATTATCTTTATAATCTAAGATGAATGGCCTGAATCCTACGCAATCAGGACTCCGATTTGCAGGAAATGGCATTTGCAATTATTAAGTTATGATCAAATCAAAACGATTGAACAGAACGCAATAAAACACACGAAATCACAGACATACAGAGACACATGTACAGACACACACACAGACACACACTGATACACAGACACAGACACAGACACACACAGACACACACACACACAAACACAACTGAAGGTACAAGCAAGCAATCGAGACCGCATCGACGTTCGGCACGCAAGAGACCTGGAAGAGGACTGTTTCCAAAAGATCCGACAATCAGTTGATAGAGCGTTGGTCTTGCGATTCTCGAGTCGCTGTTTCGAATCCAGGACGGGATGGATACGAGGCAACTGTATGTGCAGAAAACAAGCCCGAAGTCGACTTCGTAAAGTCTTTCATCGAAAATTTAGTTCCAAAGCTTTGTGCAGCGAGCTTTGTGAAGTACACTTGGAGGAAATCGACCTCGCCCAAATAATATTGTGCGCGACCCTTAATCTTGTATATAGATCATATATGCTAGCTTTCCGCGATGAGGAAGCGACCTGGATTTTGCAGCAATGGGATTAACAAAATAGTAAATTGAGTTATCTCCCCCGCCCCCCCCCCCCCCCCCCCCCCCCCCCGCGCTCACAGCCACTTACCACTATTGAGCGCCTGAGGAGCGAGTTTGGACCAGTTGAAGGTCTTCATCTTATGCTTGGGACGCGGCGTTTCGATGGGGCTCAGAGCGTTGGTGGCCGGTGCTCCGAACCTCAAGTTTGGCGGCCTCGGCACTCCCCCAAGCCCGGGTGGAGGGGGAGGGGGAGGGGGAGGCGGCGCCCCTCCCGGGAATGGAGGAGGGGGCGGAGGTGGTGGAGGAGGAGGGGCACCTCCGGGGGGTGGGGGTGCGGGAGGAACAGAACCTCCGGGTAGAGGAGGGGCGGGGGGAGGGGGAGGGACGGAGGACGCACCTGGAAGGGGAGGGGCTGGCGGGGGTGGTGGAGGGGGAGGGACGGAGGATGCACCTGGAAGGGGAGGGGCTGGCGGGGGTGGGGGAGGGGGAGGGGGAGGGACGGCGCTGCTGCCAGGGAGGGGCGGGGCAGGGGGGACGCTGGAAGCACCCAGAGAGGAAGATATCACAGACTGTTGTTGCAGGTGGGGTGGCAGGGGAGGGGCACAAGGCGGTGAGAACGCAGCTAGGTGAGGGGGGAGAGGAGGCGCGGGAGGAGGAGCACCCCCCACTCCAATCCCTATCCCACTCGCTATCCTTGCAGACAACTGCACACTCTCCCCGGTAGACGGGGACACCAGACTGTCATTATCGTCCTTGACCTTGGCTAGCCACGGAAGGTCATCAGTCTGCACACTCATGTCGGCCAGGTCAGCCACAGGGCGGTGTGTGTGCAGCAGTTTGTCCACCAGCGCTGGCTCCAGTTTCTCCAGGCGGGCAGGGTCCAAGTGTAACGTCCTCTGAGCGGCCAGCTCCAGCAGCGACCACTTGTTGTCACTGGAGGGGGAAGAAAACGACATTCAGTGCTGTTCCCAGACACACAACAAGACAACAGGTTAGGTTGACCTTGATTCATAATATATATATAATTATATCGGTCAAAATATCCTTGCCACAAATGTGTGTGTGCTAAGTTTAGTAGAACCTTGTGGGCCTGGTAGCTCAGAGGGCGTACATGTATACGTGCGTGTGTGTGTGTCTGTCTGGTTCTCTTATGTCAAAACACATTCCAGGTGTCATGGCCATGGGACATTCGACCGACCTGGGGTCAGGACAGTGCGTCAGGTGAAAAAAAAAAGTATGCGTGAATGACCGAAGACTGAGGCCTTCGAACAACACTGGATATTGTTTGGATCATGACCATTTGAGGCAGAGCGATAATACAGTAAAATCGCCCAGTTGCGAACTTCAAATTATCAAGGAAAAAGATCGTAACAGGGATCACACATTATGTATCAATTCAACATTGGAATTTCTTTCTTTGAACCAAGTGACGTCAGAATCCGACTAAAACTCATATTTAGGCGGTTGGCCGAGACTGCAAAAAAGTGTATAAATTCGAAAGCGTGCGTTCAATCATAAAAAAATAAAGAAATGTCCACTAAAATGAATTGATTTATAAATGTTATTTGTATTCTTTGACAAAAATAGGACAGTTATTTTTGCCTTTCGGACCTCAAACCCGTGTCTAAAAGATCCTGGCAGGACTCGGACTGGTCATCTTACCTGACGTTATTGTCCTCCTCGATTTGCAAGAGAGACTGGAGAATGTGCAGAAAGACGTCTGCTGCTGGTGTGTTGTAAACCTGCAACAAATCACGAAATTATATAGTCTGTCTTTCTGTGTGTGTGTGTGTGTGTGTGTGTGTGTGTGTGTGTGTGTGTGTGTGTGTGTGTGTGTGTGAGTGTGTGTGTGTGCGTGCGTGCGTGCGTGCGTGTGTGTGTGTATGAGTACTATTTGGGATGCTTGTTCTATACCGGGAAGCATTCAGCAGAGAATACATGGTGATTCCGATGACGTCATAAAGTGTACCTTTTGAAAGACGGCGTCAAAGACGGCTCTGTGGTTTGTGACATCACATTCAAGTGACATTTCTGCGGACAACGCGTCATCGTCAGCGGACTTTTCGTCATCAAACACGTCACACTGGATGATCAAGTCGTCGTCGTCTTCGTTCCTCATGTTGTGGATGATATCCAAGAGATTCAGACCTGAAAAAAAGACGTAGAAAACAGTCAGAGAACATCCTGTATTCTAACATGTTTTGAAATAATGCAAAAGGCTTTTGAAACGCTAATTTGTCCTATTTACACTGAGTAATTTGCTCGACATCTACGCTCGCTGTGAACGGGCCATGTGCGAGTGAGTATTCGGTGACCATAACTATCATAGACGTCTATTTTTGGAGCAACAACCACTCTACTATAAGTGCCAGCACAGACATGATCAAGTTGTGTCTTGTTTTTCCACTTTAAAGTCCCATAGGTGAAAGCTCTTGTGAATGTTTTTGTTTCCTTTTGTCCTGACATAAGAAATCCCATTTAACCTTTCTTAATTATTTGGATTACATTTAAAATTATTCAAGATAATTTCTGTTTCGGTAAATCAACATCAGGCTCAAATAAGGACATTCTTCATGCAATTCATAACTGCTGTTTATTTACTGAAGACTTCAGACACCGATTGACCAAAACAACTGATTTCGCGAAGTCTTTTCACCAAAAATTCAGTATCAAAGCTGCGTAAGTGAAGTCTGTCTGGTTGATTTCTCTCATTTTTTCACACTTATTTCAAACACTCTGAATATGTCATAGGCAAAATATTAGCGAAATCATTTGTTTTGGTCAATCGGTGTCTGAAGTCTTTAATATCAGGCTTAACGGACGGCTAGAGACCCTTACCAATGAACTCGCTCCTGATGCGGCATCGTTCCTGTAGGTCGTCATCACAAGACACGAGGATACAGTTGACGAAGGCCATGAGTGTTGTCTTGTAGGCCACCAGCTCCGTGGTTCTCAGCTCCGTCACCACCAGGCTGAACCGGTACCGCAACTTCTTCAGCGTCTGTGACAAGAGAGAGGGGGATTATGAGAGAGAGAGAGGGGGATTATGAGAGAGAGAGAGAGAGAGAGAGAGAGAGAGAGACAGACAGACAGACAGACAGACAGACAGAGACAGAGAGACAGAGATGAGGGAAGGGGGAGCGAGAGAGAGAAGGGGAGCGAGAGAGAGGGGGAGCGAGAGAGAGGGAGGAGGGGGGCGGGAGAGAGAAAAGACGGCGGAAGGAAGGGAGGAAGCGAGAGAGAAAGGAAGTAAGATAGATAGATAAATAGAAAGCGAGAGAGCGAGAAAGAGAGAGAGAGAGAGAGAGAGAGAGAGAGAGAGAGAGAGAGAGAGAGGGACAGACAGGCAGACAGACAGTCACACAGACAGACAGACAGACAGACAGACATAGAGAGACAAAGGAGCAAGACGGAGAGAGAGGGAAGGGATGAAAAGGTTATACCTCTTTAGCTACAATGGTAGACGTTTTTAAAAACAAAACAAAACAAAGCAAAACAACACTATCTCCCTGTAGACAAAGTGATCGTTTCCACAAGATGAAACTGAAGGTGACAAAAGCTATCAGCACCGACAGTGGATCAAAGGCAACAAGCCTTTGATTTGTCTTTGAAAGGATACTTTACAAACAACGCTGAACTTTCAAAGAAGCACACTTAAACGTGTTTCTATTCACCTTGCTACTGGTTAAAGGTTCCATCTTATTCGTGTAAGAAATACTATATTCATAGCTTCGGGTCTGTCCTTGCTTTCAGATGAAATAAGATGAAATAATCACACACACACACACACACACACACACACACACACACACACACACACACACACACACACACACACACACACACACGCACGCACGCACACACACACACACACAGAGAAAAGGAATGAAAAACCTAATTTAATTATCTGACCTTGAATGTCTCGAGTGCCTGCAATGCCAAACTGTGGCCCTCTGCAGAGTAGACGCACAGCGCCGACAGCAGTTCTATCACCTGCTTCTTCACCATCACGTTGGTCGTGTCCAGCGCTGTAACAAACACACATCTTCATCATCATCATCATCATCATCGTTGTCGTCATGATCATCGTCATCATCAATGTTACGTAGAATATTACAACAAACGTGTACGAGTACTCCTCAGGTGAACGTAGATAACAACAACAACGACAACAACAACAACAAAGACAAGAAAGAATGACAGCCTTTATAGTGAGGTCAATTCAAACAATGAATTAACATCCAGATTAAACGTACCCAACATTTAGCTCCTTAGAAACACACCCATTTTAATTCTCCTTAGGGATGATACGCAACGACCTTAACGTCTTTCAAAGCCCTTTTTGTACGCGACAATGACGTCAAATGTGCCCTACTAATACTGTCAGGCAGCAGTTGTGATGCTGAAGAAAAAAACACACGTCATTTACATTTCTTTTGCTTGAGCTTTTTATTTTTGTTTTATTTGTTATAAATATATGAGCACGCATCCTTTGCTGTTTGCTGACAGCGGCAGTTCTGGGTGAGATATTTTAAACGGCGCTGTATGTTGAAATACACTTTTTTTTCTTTCTTTATTTGGTGTGTAACGTCGTTTTCAACCACGAAGGTTATATCGCGACGGGGAAAGGGGGGAGATGCGATAGAGCCACTTGTCAATTGTTTCTTGTTCACAAAAGTTGAAATACACAAGTAGGGTATTTGCCAAGAAAGTAGGCCTGTGTTCATTGACTCCTGCCATAAGCAGGTTAATCAAGATTGTATTCTGTATGCTTGGGTTACGGCAGCTCATGAGTCAGCGCACTAGAAATATCAATTAACGGCCTGGGTGCTCTTTGTGCACAATACACAGTGCACATTTTTCTATAAATTAATTACGTAAAAGCAAGTCGTGGCCATCCCAAACAAGAGCAATTTACCCCCAACGTCCCTTCAATGTATTTGGTTAGGTCGGACTATCAATTCGAGCAGACAGAGCATGCAGCATATTTGTTAATTTTTGTATTTATCAACCCCCCTTCATATACAGATATTAGGAAGCCTGCGCATATTCAGACAGCAACTGACCGGTCGAGCAAGTCTAATAAGTGCAGGGCAAGAGAAAAGTGAGTTTGGCGTTAAAACACAATGGCGAACTAAAACCGGCTGTCCCAGAAGACCTTAATTCAAGCGGATTGTCTGGTTTTGACGACACGGAATTTCTTTCTTTATTTGGTGTTTAACGTTGTTTTCAACCGTTCAAGGTTATATTGCGACGGGGAAAAGGGGGGGGAGATGGGATAGAGCCACTTGTTAATTGTTTCTTGTTCACAAAAGCACTAATCAAAAAATTCCTCCAGGGGCTTGCAACGTAGTACAATATATGACCTTACTGGGAGAATGCAAGTTTCCAGTACAAAGGACTTAACATTTCTTACATACTGCTTGACTAAAATCTTTACAAACATTGACTATATTCTTTACAAGAAACACTTAACAAGGGTAAAAGGAGAAACAGAATCCGTTAATCGCCTCTTACGACATGCTGGGGAGCATCGGGTAAATTCTTCCCCCTAACCCGCGGGGGGTACGACACGGCTGTGGAAATAAAAAGACGAGAATAGAATCCTGTCTAAATACAGAACATAGTTTAGTTTCTATTGTTCAGAGCGTGGATTGTGCAAGGGCAGAAAGACGCATGCGTTATTGCAGCTGACGGCATCCCCCAATCAATACTGATTCAGCACAATCTCCTCCTCAGGGACCCTTAGATGCCGGCTTCTATTCTTTCTGTGGATTACGACCACGACATTGTGGGTTAAAAGGAGAGACAAGACAAGACAAGACAAGACAAGACAAGACAAGAGACAAGACACAAGACAAGACAAGACAAGACAAGACAACATCTTTAGTATCGAGGGTAATAGAAATAAAATATGAGTTTTTAATCCAGCCTTCGCCCTAAGATAGGGTCAACTAGAACAGAAAACAATATATAATTAAAGAACTACTGGAAGAGAGAGAGAGAGAGAGAGAGAGAGAGAGAGAGAGAGAGAGAGAGAGAGAGAGAGAGAGAGAGAGAGAGGGAGAGAGAAGGAGAGAGAGAGACGGAGAGAGAGAGAGAGACGGAGAGAGAGAGACGGAGAGAGAGAAAGAGAGACGGAGAGAGAGAGAGAGAGAGAGAGAGAGAGAGAGAGAGAGAGAGCGAGAGAGAGAGAGAGCGAGAGAGAGAGAGAGAGCGCGAGACCGAAAGACCAAGAGAGAGAGAGAGAGAGAGAGAGAGAGAGAGAGAGAGAGAGAGAGAGAGAGAGAGAGAGAGAGAGAGAGAGAGACAATCCGAATACACAGTGGGAAAATTACAAAAATTGAGATTGAGAGAGAGAGAGAGAGGGAGAGAGAAGGAGAGAGAGAGAGCGAGAGAGACGGAGAGAGAGAGAGAGAAAGAGAGGAGAGAGAGAGAGAGAGAGAGAGAGAGAGAGAGGGAGAGAGAGAGAGAGAGAGACAGAGAGAGAGAGAGAGAGGGAGAGAGAAGGAGAGAGGGAGAGAGAGAGAGAGAGACAGAGAGAGAGAGAGAGAGAGAGAGAGAGAGAGAGAGGGGGGGAGGAATGAAGGGAGGAAGAGACAGAGAGATGGGAGAAGTCATCATCTCGACCTTATATATCTAGAGACAGAGAGAAAGAGACAAACAGACAGAGACAGACAGACAGACACAATAGGCAAATTAACAGAAAGAATAAGAACAAGATAATGACGGACTCAAACATCATTCTGTTCTGCATATGGGCGCAGAAATCTCATCATAGACACAAAACAGTACACAAATAAACAAGACATGTCCAAAACCAACACTAGAGACATAAGACACAAAAAACACACCCATGTTTTGGCCACTGTCGAAAAGAAAACTTGTCTTAGTTCCTAACCAACTTCCTCCGCGACAGGGGAGACAAGCTGCAGACCTAAAAGCCTGGTTATCCGTGTGACTTGGAATAATAGGCCGTGAAAAGTAGGATATGCGCCGAAATGGCTGCGATCTGCTGGCCGATGTGAATGTGTGATGTATTGTGTAAAAAAGTTCCATCTCACACGGCATAAATAAATCCCTGCGCCTTGAATATGTGCGCGATATGAATTGCATACACACAAAAAACAAAAAAAATCCCTGCGCTTAGAACTGTACCCACGGAATACGCGCGATATAAGCCTCATATTGATTGATTGATTGGTTATCGGCCCTGATTAAATTGTCTGGTTGGAAGTTATTAGCACAGAAACACCCTGACAGTAATTCTTCACAGCACGCAAACCATGGAGCACAAACAAAGACAACCTATATATATATATACACGTACTTTTAAAGTATACATGACATGCGAGGATTGATCAGACAATAGACAATGTTCGGAAATAACTCGGTCGGGTTTTATGGGTTATGGGAATGAGTTAATACTCTTGCTTTTATTGAGTCAAACTTTCCCATGTGACATTAAAGGCCAGTCACTTGCTAGGAGTGTGTCTAACACACGTGGACAAGGAGCATACGTGAACTGTTTGCCTCACTAAAACGAGGGAGAATTCACTCTTTCACAACCCAAACAAAATCGACAGAGTTTTTTTTTCCGGAGTTAGAACTTCTATTTGCACATCAGGTTCCCAAAAATAAGTTATATACAGTCCCTACTTCATGTATAGCTTTGCCCTTGAAAATCCTAAATGTAATTTCATTAGGAATAATTATGTGTGTACACAACAAAGTCTCCGCTCTGCTTCTGTTAGATCTCTCTGCTGCGTTTGATACGATTGACCACAAGCTTATACTCTCTTGTCTGGAACAATCTTTCGGCATCAATAGCACAGCGCTGTCCTGGTTCTGTTCCTATCTGTCAGACAGAAGTCAGTTTATTCTTGTGGCAGACCATCGTTCTAGCACAACACCTCTGTTCTATGGAGTACCACAGGGCTCAGTCTTGGGTCCGGTACTGTTGGTCGTGTACACAACACAGCTATCCACCATCATCAACCACCATGCAGTCTGTCATGAAATGTTCGCAGACGATACACAGCTTCATCAAGCATCTCCTCCTGAAAAGGTCAATGACCTTGTTTCTTCCCTACAAGACTGCATTTCTGATGTAAAAGACTGGATGAATGAACACAAATTTAAACTTAACGAAGAAAAAACTGAAGCAGTTTTGTTTGCCTCTTCAACCTCTTCTTCTCGTCACAGTCTTCCATCTGCCATTCAGTTAGGCTCAGCATCTGTCACATTCTCAGGGAAGGCCAGAGATCTTCGGTTCTACCTTGACTCTGACCTCTCTATGAGACATCATGTCACAAAAACATGTCAGGCAGCCTACCTTGAAATTAGGCGCATCAGCTCCATCCGCCACTTTCTCACTGAAGAAGCCACAACAACCCTTGTCACTTCCTGCATATTGTCTCGTCACAGACTATTGTAATGCCCTGTTGATTGGATGTCCTTCGTTAGTTATCCAACCTCTCCAAACTGTTCAAAATGCTGCAGCCCGCATCATCTTTAGGTCAAAGAAAACACAGCATGTCACTCCCCTGCTATACACACTCCACTGGCTGCCGGTGGAACAGCGTATCAAGTACAAAGTCGCTTGTCTGTGTTTCAAGGTCTTCTCAGGAAGTGCCCCTCAGTACCTTTCTGAACTCCTGTACATATACACCCCATCACGCACACTCAGATCATCCGCTGACACCAGGCTACTTAAAGTTGAGCGCTTCAACAGGAAGCAGCACGGAGCAAGAAGCTTCTGTTGTGTTGCACCACCACTCCGGAACTCTCTTCCTTTCTCTGTCAGACACTGCACCTCTCTCAGCTCATTTAAACAACAGTTGAAAACTTTCTTTTTCACAGAATATTACACCAACCTGGCCTAATGTGTTCTTCATTCCATTTCTGCACATACTCCTCTCCCATAAAGTTGTTATGATTGTTGAGAGTGTTAGCTGTGTATGTGTGTATATATATATAGTGTGTATTGCATATATGATTATTGTGTGAACAGTACATGTGGTGATTTGTGTCTGTATGATTAATTTGTAGGTTGTACTTTTAATTGTTCTATTCTGTACATATATGTTCTTTTGTAACGGGCCTAGAGCCATAGGTTAGGCACTTAAAAATGTCCAGTTATTATTATTACGTTGCGGAGAGTATGTCTATAACTCTTGATATCGCAGGCTGTAAATCCTCATAGCAATACATTGAAAACACCACGATAGACGATCTAGCTGTTGTCTTTCTAAATTAGTGATGATAGCTATTGTGAATACGTAAAAAAAGAAGCAGCCCTTTCTTTTAGAAATCAAAGCTGTATTTATTGATATTTGAAAACTGTACTGCAATTCCAGGCATCCAATTGGCTGAATGTTAAGAATTTTTGTAACACAAAATTATGCACTGAGCCCCTACTAAAAAAAAAAAGCTTTACAAAATATAAAGTTCGCGTCAAAAAGCTTTGAAGAATAAACTCACGAATAATGATGTCATTGTTTTTTTCCATTTAAAAAGTAGAGCAACAGTCTCAGTTTCATCATAATGACGGTAGGGTTTTGGTTTAATGACCACACTGCTCTTGTTATAATGTCCTCGAAACCTTTAACGTGATCGATGATGTAGCCGGGTGCCTTGCGCAATGACAACACAACTTTCTGCACTGAAAAATAAGCACTAAAGCACTTCATTGTCTAAGCACCATTTAGCATGATGAATAAAACACACACACACAAACACACACACACACACCCACACACTCACACTCACACACTCACACACACACACACACACACACACACACACACACACACACACACACACACACACACACACACACACAAACGTACAAGTACACACGCGGGAACGCGCGCACGTACACATACACAAATACACCCACAAAACACACACAAGTGCCCTAGCATACCCCTCTCTTTCTCTCTCTGTCTAGATCTGTCTGTCTGTCTGTCTGTCTGTCCGCTGTCTGTCTGTCTGTCTCTCTATCTCTCTCTTTCTCTCTCTCTTATACACATGCATAAACAAAACGAAACGGCGAAGATCATGGGCGATTCCGAAAGAAATGTCCGCCGATTAAACCTTTTTGCTTTAGAAAGAAAATGAATGTATGCCTTATATGCTGCCTCTTCATCAAATGCACAGCATGCAACATCAACTGGAGCATGGGAAAAACCATTCTCCCTTTAATTCATTGGGCAAAGTCTACTTCACAAAGCTGGGTGCAAAAAGGTTTGGCCAATGAATTGTTGGGATGGAAGAGAGGGGAGGGAAAGGATTTCACGGAATGCAATTGTTGGGATGGAAGAGAGGGGAGGGAAAGGATTTCACGGAATGCAATTGTTGGGATGGAAGAGAGGGGAGGGAAAGGATTTCACGGAATGCAATTGTTGGGATGGAAGAGAGGGGAGGGAAAGGATTTCACGGAATGCAATTGTTGTGATGGAAGAGAGGGGAGGGAAAGGATTTCACGGAATGCAATTGTTGGGATGGAAGAGAGGGGAGGGAAAGGATTTCACGGAATGCAATTGTTGGGATGGAAGAGAGGGGAGGGAAAGGATTTCACGGAATGCAATTGTTGTGATGGAAGAGAGGGGAGGGAAAGGATTTCACGGAATGCAATTGTTGGGATGGAAGAGAGGGGAGGGAAAGGATTTCACGGAATGCAATTGGTGGGATGGAAGAGAGGGGAGGGAAAGGATTTCACGGAATGCAATTGTTGGGATGGAAGAGAGGGGAGGGAAAGGATTTCACGGAATGCAATTGTTGTGATGGAAGAGAGGGGAGGGAAAGGATTTCACGGAATGCAATTGTTGGGATGGAAGAGAGGGGAGGGAAAGGATTTCACGGAATGCAATTGTTGTGATGGAAGAGAGGGGAGGGAAAGGATTTCACGGAATGCAATTGTTGGGATGGAAGAGAGGGGAGGGAAAGGATTTCACGGAATGCAATTGTTGGGATGGAAGAGAGGGGAGGGAAAGGATTTCACGGAATGCAATTGTTGGGATGGAAGAGAGGGGAGGGAAAGGATTTCACGGAATGCAATTGTTGGGATGGAAGAGAGGGGAGGGAAAGGATTTCACGGAATGCAATTGTTGGGATGGAAGAGAGGGGAGGGAGAGGATTTCACGGAATGCAATTGTTGTGATGGAAGAGAGGGGAGGGAAAGGATTTCACGGAATGCAATTGTTGTGATGGAAGAGAGGGGAGGGAAAGGATTTCACGGAATGCAATTGTTGGGATGGAAGAGAGGGGAGGGAAAGGATTTCACGGAATGCAATTGGTGGGATGGAAGAGAGGGGAGGGAAAGGATTTCACGGAATGCAATTGGTGGGATGGAAGAGAGGGGAGGGAAAGGATTTCACGGAATGCAATTGTTGGGATGGAAGAGAGGGGAGGGAAAGGATTTCACGGAATGCAATTGTTGGGATGGAAGAGAGGGGAGGGAAAGGATTTCACGGAATGCAATTGGTGGGATGGAAGAGAGGGGAGGGAAAGGATTTCACGGAATGCAATTGTTGCGATGGAAGAGAGGGGAGGGAAAGGATTTCACGGAATGCAATTGGTGGGATGGAAGAGAGGGGAGGGAAAGGATTTCACGGAATGCAATTGGTGGGATGGAAGAGAGGGGAGGGAAAGGATTTCACGGAATGCAATTGGTGGGATGGAAGAGAGGGGAGGGAAAGGATTTCACGGAATGCAATTGTTGGAATGGAAGAGAGGGGAGGGAAAGGATTTCACGGAATGCAATTGGTGGGATGGAAGAGAGGGGAGGGAAAGGATTTCACGGAATGCAATTGTTGGGATGGAAGAGAGGGGAGGGAAAGGATTTCACGGAATGCAATTGGTGGGATGGAAGAGAGGGGAGGGAAAGGATTTCACGGAATGCAATTGGTGGGATGGAAGAGAGGGGAGGGAAAGGATTTCACGGAATGCAATTGTTGGGATGGAAGAGAGGGGAGGGAAAGGATTTCACGGAATGCAATTGGTGGGATGGAAGAGAGGGGAGGGAAAGGATTTCACGGAATGCAATTGGTGCAGATGTATGCAGCGTGAAAGCAACATGTAAGTTTTGTGGAAGTGGCGAGAGAGGAGCTAGGTTAATTTGATTATTTATTTAATTGTCAAAATGTGAGTATCGTGCAGGAACGAAAAAAAGTATACTGATAATTTGTTTCAGCATCACGCAAATGTTATAAAATATAACGATTTTAATGAATATAAAAAAAAAATAAGAAAGAAATAGGTTAGTTAAGTTGGCTGAATTTGTCAGTTTTATTATGAACATTTTTTGTTAGACTATCTTTTATCAACAACAACCAAACACCTCCACCACTGCTGCCGCCATCGCCTCCAAAAGAACACAGACATCCCACAACACACCCCCTCCCCCCCCCCTCCCACCCTCACCCCGTCACTTCGTCTTATTTGTTTGCATTCAAACGAACGTCTTATGGTGTACTTTAATTCCGAGATGCGTCATTTTGTTGCTATAGCAACAGTATCTAATATGAAACTGTTCAAACCCAATGTGATCGCGCTGGCTAGCTTTTAAACTATTTTTATTTTGAATAAACAAAATTATCTATTTTTTTTCTAAAACATTCAAACCAACAGCAAAGAGTAAGACAAAATTCGCCGCAAGGGAGACACGACACAACCTCGCCAAGCGCAAGAATACGCGTCAGAAAGTATTTTCATTCAAAACAGAATCTTGGCCCCCAGAGATTCATCTATCAGCCCCGTGCGGTTTTATCGAGTTTAGCGGCTGTGTAATTCTGCTCCCACTTCCCCCCCTCCCCTCCCCCTCCCTCCATCCCCTTTTCGGTTATCAGAAAGACATGCAAGGGATAACGCAGATATTGGGTTCGCACGCACTAATATTTTGCCATATTTTATTCCCCCCCCCCCCAAAAAAAAAATATATCATTTAAAAAACGAGATAAAGACACACTGACGAACTGATTCGGGAGAAAAAAAATCGACACAGGGCTCACAGCCTTGACCTATTTTCCTTCTCTTCAGAAAATCGATAAAACCGAAAATGGTGATTACCTCAGATCAGAGAGGGCGGGGGGAGGGGGGGTAGAGGGATGGGAAGGGGGATAACTAAATAGGCCCTGAAGGTTAGACAGGAAGACAGAGACGCTATATCCTGCCCCCAATCGCCAGACCTTGATCTAGAGTAATGGGGTCTTCCAATTACCCCGCAGAAGCCCAGCGAGTCCTCAGTGTTACGCGATCACGGACAACGCACAGCAGAAATCTGATGACTGCTCGTGCAACTTATAATTACAAAGCCGCTGCACATGTTTGAAGTGATTTTTGCCGATTTCATTACGAGGGAAATACTCTTCTGAACTTTTAGATGGTTTTACTACGAGAAGCAAAGCGGTAATGTTGGCTTAGATGACTTCATTATGATGGGCACATTTATTTTAGAATTTTTGAAGAGCGCACAGCAGGCAGAAATCTGACGACTGCTCGTGCAACTTGTTAAAGCCGCTTCAAAGGTGTGAAATGAGTTTTGCCGATTTCACTACGAAGAGAAATGTTTTCTGAACTTACAAGGTTTCACTATGAGGAGCAAAGCTGTTTCATTACGAGGAGAAACACTTTTCTGAACTAAGA
>NC_090250.1:9917395-9944895 GCF_037325665.1 Littorina saxatilis | reverse complement strand
CTTCGTGCACTGTACAACACGGTGGCTGAAGTTGCACTTTCTTTCTTTCTTTATTTGGTGTTTAACGTCGTTTTCAACCACGAAGGTTATATCGCGACGAGGAAAGGGGGGAGATGGGATAGAGCCAATTGTTTCTTGTTCACAAAAGCACTCATCAAAAATTTGCTCCAGGGGCTTGCAACGTAGTACAATGTATTACCTTACTGGGAGAATGCAAGTTTCCAGTACAAAGGACTTAACATTTCTTACATACTGCTTGACTAAAATCTTTACAAAAATTGACTATATTCTATACAAGAAACACTTAACAAGGGTAAAAAGAGAAACAGAATCCGTTAGTCGCCTCTTACGACATGCTGGGGAGCATCGGGTAAATTCTTCCCCCTAAACCGCGGGGGGTGAAGTTGCACTGTGTCCCCTCTTTCTGTCAAAAGCCAATTAATTAGTTGTGTCAACACACATCGGCTTTAAGCACCACAATACAAAACACCAACTTCGTTAGCTGCGATTCACACACAGCATGCTGTCACAAGGAGGCTACAGACCAGAGACTTTCCGCAATCAAAGACGAAAAAATCGACGTCGCTCATCGATGAAAGCTATTTTGTAGAATCAGAGTTCGGAATGCTTTACTCGCAGAACTTGTGTTTCTGTTTAATGTTCCAGTAACTTAAAGCGAGAGAGCTCTACGCACTTCTAATCGAGAGAAAAAAAATCCCGTTCGCTCATCGATGAGAGTGACCAAGTATTCTAAATCTAAAACGCTTTGTTCGCAGAAATTATGCCTTTGTTTAACTTTCCAGACACTAAAAGCTGATGAGCTCTTTACACTTTAAGCGAACAAATCTAGTTCGCTCATCAGTGAGCATAACTTGTTTGAAACGGTAGAATCGGAGTCTGGAACGCTCTATGCGCACAAGTTATGTTTTCTGTTTTATGTTCTAGAGACTGAAAACGAACGAACCAACCAACGAACGAACGAACTTTATTACTCAAGGATGGAGATTTTAGGCTCACGCCTAGTCTTACAATCTGTCCCTGCTAAACTAAGACATAAAAATAAAGACAATAAAAGGACAATTGTCAATCGCAATCATACAGTATTACTAATTACAACATTACCTATACGAATACATAATGCATGATAGAACATTGAAATGTACATGTATGTCAATATAATACAAAGGAAAAGAAAAGTCGACTCGCACACACACGCGCGCCGCATGCCTGCAATCACGTTCGCACTCAATACAACACACACACACACACACACACACACACACACACACACACACACACACACACACACACACACACACACACACACACACACACACACACACACACACACACACACACACACACACGAAGGAACTCTGAGCACATTTCAAACGCAAAGGAATCAAGTTTGCTCAACAATGACAGTTACTTGGTACAATCGGGAGTCTAGAACCCTTTAACCGCGCAGCTAACGTTTTTATTTCTGTTTTATTTTCAAGTAACTGAAAGCAAAATGATACAGTTCGCTAACCAATGAAAGTTGCTCAACAGAATCAAAGTACGGCGCTTTATCAGCAAATTTGTGTTAAAACATTAATTTTGTGTCACTGTAACTGTAAGCGAACAAATCCAGTTCGCTCGTCAAAGAAAGTTGCCAATGAACGTTCCATCTCCACACTTGCGTTTCTGATTCAAATATTTATCAGCAGACTCACGTTACCTCTTTTTTACGTCCTTGCAACAAGAGGCGACAAAATCCAGTTTATTCTTCGATTACAGGTTTTTTTCTCAATAGAAACTTCAGCGTTTTGAAGGCTGCATCAGCACTTTTCTGTCGCTGTTTTATCTCACGCAACTTTTAGCTCCCGAACCTTTTCAAAAAGCGTCCTAAAAGCACGATCGATGATTAAATTGTGCTCTCAGACAGAACGCTGTCTGGCACTTTCCCTCCCTAAATCCTCCCCATGCAAATACCGTGGGGAAATCAAAGACTTGCACACGCTTGATCGTGACAGGGTGTGACAAACGCCTCGCAGCAAAGTCAGACTAGTGTCGAGTCGATGGCGAATCACTCAGCACTTCACCATTCATGAACACGGATCTCCCGATTACGTCTACCAGCTATGCTGAAGAGCAAAAATGAATACACTGAAACCCCCCCCCCCCCCCCTTTAAGACTCTACGATGACAGACTTCTTCCTTTTCAAGAAATGTACCTCCATTTTAAGACTCTCTACCAAGACCTGATTGTCTCAGATTTTGTCAGGTCTTACAAGTCGGGTTCCACTGTACACACAGACATCTAGTCCTGCCTATTGTTGTAATGAATTGTACTCTTTAATCTTCAGAGTCGATGCCAAACACAAGCAACAGCAGCAACCACTGCTTTTCTTTGCGAATTGCAAAGTTATGTCAAAAACGTTCCAGTAGCTGAAAGAGTTAGCGCTCATTCTCATGTCAAGGCTTTAAAAATCAATGAAAATGCTGTCATTTTATTTCTGAAATCGCAACAGAGAAATAAAGAACTCCAAACAAAAAGATGAATCCGCAGAAGATTTATATTTAAATCTTGATTATTATTCTAGAAAATACACCTGAATTTCCTCACAATTAAAAATATTTATTTTCAATTGTTATTTTTGTTTGTGTATAATTTATATACGCTGCAAAGTCATCATAAGTAATTTTACACTCTGCATGAAGACACTTAACTGAGTTCTGCAGAAGGAAACTTGACTGAATTCAAATCAATGTTTTCAGGCACGAAACGAAACTGAAAGTCCATGACCGAAAAAACAAAATTCATCGAAAAAGAAATTACCATTCATCAACAAGCGTAAACCCTGCAGAGACACATTGGGGGAAAAACACACCTGTTACCAAAATCACGCTAAAACAATCTCCATTCACACGATGGAATAAATATACCAAATCACGTTGATATAAACTCCTAAGAGTTGATCATGAAGCGTAAACCAAGCTGTGACACGTTGGACAAAAATCACCTGTTACCAAAATCACGCTTAAACAATCTCCATTCACAAGATGGGACGAACAGGTCAGCAAATCACGCTGATATAATTTCCTAAGACAAACAGCAATGAAGTCACACCAAATCAAACTCAGCGCTGAAGACTTCTTGCTTCCAATTCATGTAAAACGATGCCATCAAGTCGCGCGTACTCTGTTATTACTTAGCATTTTTCTTTGCAGTTAGCGACTCGCCCACGGAGGCAGAAACAAACTTCACAGACACGAAGTATGAAGTCAGCACCTCATGCTTTGCGCTGAGAGCGCCTAACAGACGAAGAACTCCCTAGCTACTTCCTTCTCCTCTCCGCGCTAAACGATGCAAAGGGGACGCGCGCGTTTTATCACCCAGCATTTTGCCCCATAGTCAGCGTCTAGAAAGCAGCGTCTGAATAATGGAAGGCAGCAAGTGCGGAGACTCTATCGATCTGCTATATAGACACACGCCTGTCTGTGTCTTTACGTCCTGGTGAAGAGTCTCTTCCGGCATTACTTACTCTCGTAAATATAGGCACGGAATGTTGTGTGCGATGTGAATACGAAGTACGTAGTGTCTAGAGCAATTTCCCCCAACGCCTGTTGGGAGGCGGAGGGGGGGGGGTACACTTTATATAAAGGTCAAGCTTCAACCTAAAAAAGCAGTGTAAAGATAACCGGAACAAAAATATTTCTTTAATATTTCTTTAACAAAAAGCGTCTTAAATATGAACGTATTTAGGCTTACAAAAACCCCGTTCTCATACATTTAGTAAAAAACATAATTGAAAATTCAGACTTTTGGAGAAAGCACGAACCAAAGGGCAACAGCCAATGTCGAGTTTTTGCTTTTCTGTCTTTTTTTGTCTCACCTTTTCACAGAGCCAGATGACTGGATGATATATAATGAAACGGATGGTAATAGCATACGCTGCCATGGAAGTGCTGACAATATCAAGTGTCGCTACCCACGTCATAGTACATGATTTGCATACAGACGTCGACACAAACATCCTTTTTAACCGAAGATTGAAAGAAAAAATCTCGGTTGGTAAAACGACAATGACCTCTTTCCTGAACTGCTTTGCATTTTCAATAATCGAGCTTTACGTAAGTTCAACAAAAATAGAAGATTTTTTTTTTTTTTTACTAACTCAGCACAAAAGAAGGCAGCCATGCTAGAAACGGTCAGTAACAAAACAAACCAAAAGAAGAAACGAAAATAGGATAAGCAATCAATATTATGTTACTAGATATCGTCGATCAAAATGCTACAGTTAAACTTTAAAAAAATCTAACCGTGATTTACAGTAAGAAACAGTCTATGACAGAAGAGTGTATTAGGTTTCACAGCCACACACGAAGGAGAGAGAAAAACAAATACTTCCAGCTATGAAGTCTTTTGCAGGATTTCCATAAATAGAGAACATTTTCCAAGATCTTTCAGCCCCGGCTCGCAAATTAATTGAAGTCTTAACATTTTTTTAAGAAAGTCACGAGCTTAAAACAATCCTATTATAAGCTTTCAGCATCTGCATGTCACATGTCTAATTAACTCATTAGACGCCATACACTATTGTCTGAATGACCTTTACGTATGTAAGTTGTTTGCAACATGCGAGACGCAGTTTAAACTATTAATCACATCCTCGTGTACCGGCATCGAATCTTTCATGCATTTTGCTCAATTGATAAACTGTATTCACTGTTTTATATTTGCTTTATATCTTTTTTAAACGTCCTTCTTACAATAAATTGTCTCTGCTGATTTCATCGTTCATGCACATGATCTAGCCGTAAAACATGTCATCTGCACGTTACAGCACGCTGAGGTTGTCTTCACTGTTCACACTGTAAAACGGCTGATTCAACTTAAAAATAAAATAAAATCGGCATCATTTGATTTACATTTTTCATCATCACAATAATACCGCCACAAATCAAACGAGAAGTCTCAGATAGTGAATGGTTTTCGCTTTCAAGCCAAAACGTTAAAAGGCGACCACATCATTTTACAAACCACAACCGGAATCTGAATGACCGAGACAGACGAAGCTCCTCCAATAATTTGCATTCAAAAACAGAATTTATCCTACATACGTGAGAGAGACACCCGGCCGTGAGATAATAATCGTTCAAATCACACGTGTGTATATCATGTAAATGAGGTCATGTCAAGCAAGTCTGGCAGGGACCTGTTTTTCCACTGCTTATGATGCCAAAGTCACCGAGACAAAGATTATTATAGAAACAAAAATTGCGCTCGCTAATTACCCTCGATGAATCTTTAGAACTAACACGTCACGCCACACTTTCAGAGTGACGTTTCTTTGCTTTGACGTAAGAGATTGCACGAGGCTTTAGAAGCGATCGAGGTTCCAAAACAAGCGTCTTCAATTTAGCTGCCTCGACTGCAAGACATTTTCAGTAAAAAAAATACACGTAAGTACAGTATGTAGGATAAACAGAATACCACATGGCTTGCTGTGTCGTACCAGATTTACCCTCGTTGCTTTTTCAAATAGTGAACAGCTCGCTTTCGCTCGCAGTTCAATATTTTAAAAAAAAACTCGTGTAAATCTGGTACGACACAGCAAGCCATGTAGTATTCTCTATTTTTATGACTTGAATACAATTCATCCAGCCCCCTGGCAATAAAAAAAAAAACACACCAGCGTCTTTACGGCCTGGGCCGCCAACTTTACCACAGTTTAATCGCCCTATCACAAAGAAGGCATCATGTAGTGGGCTTTGGTCATCTCGTCAGTTACAAATTACCATCCCCTGAGGCGAAGCTGACCGCAACAGGCGCCGAGCGAACGCTCCTCCTGATACATTTCTCTAAGTCTTCTTCATCCAACGGATTTCGCAATCATCTCCAGACACGTAGTTTTATAGGTAGTGTGTTAAGAGAGGATCATCGCTTATAGTCAGGCATGGGAATTGAAAAAAGTAAAAAAGGCTGAAAATATGTAAGTAATGGCAAAGTCGACGGCGCGAAGTGTGGCACAGGTCCATTGCCAACAACCACACTTCTCGTTTATATTCAAGGAGGACTATGGTATTTGTCTCATATATGTGAGCTAGGTTACCCTCCTGGAAATTCAAAAATTGATTATACAGAATGAAAAAATGGTTAGTTAAAGGAACGTTGAAAGAAATACAATATGGATTACAAAACAGAAATAAACAACAAGACGTCTCCTTTTGATCCTCTTTTTCGAAGGGATATCTCTGACCAAAACACAACATCAACGGAAAACTAGAAACAACTGAAGAACTAGGATGCAACAAGGGGAGGAAAAGAGAACAGCTAATCCGTACAAAGCGAGCAGACGGCAGCGACGTTTCCAGTTTGGGTGAATGGCATTTATACTTGTCTCGTCATGAAGCGAATTGTTCAACCTCAGTTATAAACGACTACATGAATGTTAGTGCCATGGGTTGTACATCAATAGTACTTCAGAGGGGAAGTGGGGTATTTAGTGTGGAGTTACGAGATAAGAAAAGCCGAATGCGAAAATTTGTGTCAGTCGGCAACTACATCTTTCGACTTTGGGCATTTTGTGGTGTTTAGGGACAGAAAATAATAGGTTTAGTCCTGTTTCATCGGGAAGTTAGCAGAAAAGGGTATGATATCGACATTTGTAAAGCTGAAAAACATTCCCGAGAAGAATTTCAAGCTGTCAGTGTATGCTGTTGTCGATCAGGGAAACATCGTGTGGTACAGGTGGGTAAACCGGAACCATGCGTCTTTGTTATTGACAATATGCTTTTGGATATTGAGAAAAATGGCCGACTTCCGTAGCATTATGCTTTGATGATTGGAAGAGACCATCCAATCACAGCCCCCGAATTCCCCCACGTGTTCATCAGAATAGCTATATTAACAGCTATTGTGTTTTCAGCGTAGCAATAGGGTCCGATATTTAGACGAGACAAGTATAATGCCGACGAGTCGAAGACGAGTCGCATTATACTTGTTCGAGTCTAAATATTGGACCCTATTGCTACTCTGAAAATACAATAGCGATTATATAGCTGTTCTGACCTTTATTTGTTGTTCCAAACTTACAAAATGACAGTTTTTGCGTCGATGCGTTGATCTCAGGTTTTGATAGCAGACGCCGTTTCTTATGCGCATTAGTTTTGCGCAGGCGCCACACTGACTTTGGAAAAAAAACTCGATTTGACAACACAGCTGTTAAACAGCTTTTTATTAGTTCATTCGTATACAACAAAAAGAAGTTTGAGGTTTTTTTTAATTTTGAACAAGACTACTTATGAAGAAGACCAAAACACAACATCAACGGAAAACTAGAAACAACTGAAGAACTAGGATGCAACAAGGGGAGGAAAAGAGAACAGCTAATCCGTACAAAGCGAGCAGACGGCAGCGACGGTTCCAGTTTGGGTGAATGGCATTTATACTTGTCTCGTCATGAAGCGAATTTTTCAACCTCAGTTATAAACGACTACATGAATGTTAGTGCCATGGGTTGTACATCAATACTTCAGAGGGGAAGTGGGGTATTTAGTGTGGAGTTACGAGATAAGAAAAGCCGAATGCAAAAATTTGTGTCAGTCGGCAACTGTGAACTAAGCTCACAGGCACACAAAAACGGCTGTTCCGTTGTACTCCCCTGTTTGTACTACATCTTTCGACTTTGGGCATTTTGTGGTGTTTAGGGACAGAAAATAATAGGTTTAGTCCTGTTTCATCGGGAAGTTAGCAGAAAAGGGTATGCTATCGACATTTGTAAAGCTGAAAAACATTCCCGAGAAGAATTTCAAGTTGTCAGTGTATGCTGTTGTCGATCAGTGAAACATCGTGTGGTACAGGTGGGTAAACCGGAACCATGCGTCTTTGTTATTGACAATATGCTTTTGGATATTGAGAAAAATGGCCGACTTCCGTAGCATTATGCTTTGATAATCGGAAGAGACCATCCAATCACAGCCCCCGAATTCCCCCACGTGTTCATCAGAATAGCTATATATATATATATGCCTCCTTGTACATATAGCTTCCTTGTGTCGCAATGTGAACATTCAAAGCAAAGACCTCTTTCATTGAAACCTCTTCGTCTAATCAACACAGTTCGTACGCTAGCAAGGTCTTTCATTCCTGAAATAGATTTGCCCTACATGTCTTTCTTTAATGCAAAAAAATGTGCTACCCGTTTACGTTGCATTGGCAATGTCAGGACAATCTTACAAAGGTTGTGCAAGCATCCCCAAAGCCCACAATCATTGGGATAAGTCAGGACAACCTTACAAAGGTTGTGCCAGCATCCCTAAAGCCCTCAATCATTGGGATAAGTCAGGACAACCTTACAAAGGTTGTGCCAGCATCCCTAAAGTCCACAATCATTGGGATAAGTCAGGACAATCTTACAAAGGTTGTGCAAGCATCCCCAAAGCCCACAATCATTGGGATAAGTCAGGACAACCTTACAAAGGTTGTGCCAGCATCCCTAAAGCCCTCAATCATTGGGATAAGTCAGGACAATCTTACAAAGGTTGTGCAAGCATCCCCAAAGCCCACAATCATTGGGATAAGTCAGGACAACCTTACAAAGGTTGTGCCAGCATCCCTAAAGCCCTCAATCATTGGGATAAGTCAGGACAATCTTACAAAGGTTGTGCAAACATCCCTAAAGCCCACAATCATTGGGATAAGTCAGGACAATCTTACAAAGGTTGTGCAAGCATCCCCAAAGCCCACAATCATTGGGATAAGTCAGGACAATCTTACAAAGGTTGTGCAAGCATCCCCAAAGCCCACAATCATTGGGATAAGTCAGGACAACCTTACAAAGGTTGTGCCAGCATCCCTAAAGCCCTCAATCATTGGGATAAGTCAGGACAACCTTACAAAGGTTGTGCCAGCATCCCTAAAGTCCACAATCATTGGGATAAGTCGACGTTGCGAAGTCTACTTTACGTGGCCGGCTCGCTGCACGAAACTTAGACATTGACATTTCGGTAAACACTTCACTAAGTCATCGCGACCTGAACATACTGATTTTTCTTCCCGTTACATGTGTCAAATACTTCCAACCATGCAGACTGAAGAAGACATAGCGTCTCGTTTACTTTGTAACTATGATCATGGAGAGCAAACGAACGGTGATAAATCTATACGCACTATTTATTAGAAAACGAATCAGTTTTCAATACCACTTGTTTGTGTAGAATTAATTGTAAAACGATAGTTAAAAACAAACTTCTGAATTGCTAAAAATGTTGTCCTTGCTTTCAAATATTGCATGACTCCTTTACCAGCTACAAGGAAACCCAATAAAAGCAGAACTGGTTACACGAATAAGCAAACAACAAACAGACAAACAAAACGGCATAAAAACCACGAAATCGAACATCACATGCAGTAACGTGATATATGATTTAAGACAAAATTACAATAAAAAAAACACATACAAAAAAAACACGATCTACAATCTAATTATCCGATCTCATTCAATCTCACTCCCACGGGCACATCTTTTTCATTGATGAATGTTTTTCAACGCTGATATCATGAACGCATTCACCATGATTGAAATGGAGGTGTGAAATTGAACACGCCCTCTTCGCGTTTAGCTATCAGATTTAACACTCACTTGAATGAGATGGAAAAAACACACAAAAACCTCTCTAAGGAAATCCACCTGAAACATGATTCCAGGGATTGCTTGGAGTCACAAGATCATGTAACGAGAACCAACCAAAGGCCCCGCAGAAACATACCAATCGCGTTTCTCTTTTTTGAGATCAAATAAAAATGAGGATGAAAGTCGCTTGCTAATTTCAATCAATATCAATCAATATGAGGCTTATGTCGCGCGTATTCCGTGGGTACAGTTCTAAGCGCAGGGATCTTTTTTTAATTTTTTTTTTAATGCAGTTTATATCGCGCACATATTCAAGGCGCAGGGATTTATTTATGCCGTGTGAGATGGAATTTTTTTTACACAATACATCACGCATTCACATCGGCCAGCAGATCGCAGCCATTTCGGCGCATATCCTACTTTTCACGGCCTATTATTCCAAGTCACACGGGTATTTTGGTGGACATTTTTATCTATGCCTATACAATTTTGCCAGGAAAGACCCTTTTGTCAATCGTGGGATCTTTAACGTGCACACCCCAATGTAGTGTACACGAAGGGACCTCGATTTTTCGTCTCATCCAAAAGACTAGCACTTGAACCCACCACCAAGGTTAGGAAAGGGGGGAGAAAATTGCTAACGCCCTGACCCAGGGTCGAACTCGCAACCTCTCGCTTCCGAGCGCAAGTGCGTTACCACTCGGCCACCCAGTCCTGATGCTTGGTATTCACTTAGATGTCAAGGGGATTAGTTCCGCATAATTCTAACTTACACTTGTTCAAGTTGCACATGTCGTATGTATTTATAGTGCTTATGTCTCTTTGTTTCTCAGATCTTAAAATAGCGTCCTGCCTCATTTGATTCAGATTCCTATTTAAAAAAACACACACACACACATTAATTCACACACAATTACACACACACACGCACGCACGCATACACGCACGCACGAACGAACAGACAGACAGACAGACAGACAGACATGAAAAGGTCACGTCGACTCACTCTCCTTATTTGCCGTTGTTGTTTTGTTTCCTCCCAGCGAAATCTGACGGACCAGGGAAAACGAATAATCAATTATTCAAACACAAAGTCGGCTTTACTCTGATCGCGTGGATTCGCGAGCTAGCCACTGGCGACCTTACACGTACACGTACCCCCCGAGAAAAAAATAATCGAGAAAAAAAATCAAAAGTAGGCAATGCAAGACGCAGATAAGAGACCTGATTTGTGAACACTTACTGTGTGTGTTAGAAAAAAAATGCATAGCACTTTCAGCAGGTCTATAACCTTGGAGTACATCGCTTCTCACGAGACATAGTTTGGCCTCACATTTAATCAAGATTCCAATACACTTACGTTTGCAAAGACAAGGCAGCCCTGCTACGCAGTAGTATTGTGTGCAATGTAGAATCACATGGTATAACTTTGAACGCGATCTGTTTCTGAGATATCTAGTCAGTCGGCTAAGGACCGTTTTGGTTACTTTTTGGCGTCACGTTAGCAAACACTTTTTTCTGATAGATTTTAACACCACAACACTAAATCGAAAGTTTTGGGGCAATATTCCAAACCACCGGTGAGAAAAACGTTGGTTTGTGTGTATGTTTTCCTTCTTTGGCGTTACTATTCTTGTTTTGAGGGTTGGGTTCATAAAACAGACATAAAACTTAAACCGCTTGACAGAAATTATATAACTGTAAATCATTCGAAAGGGAAGGCATTCATGTACACGTTTGTGCCACTTAAAATGACGTCATTATCTGTTTGTTTTTGTGAAATTGACAAGAAGAGCGGGGTAGTAGTTGCGCTGAGAAGGATAGCACGCTTTTCTGTACCTCTCTTCGTTTTAACTTTCTGGGCGTGTTTTTAATCCAAACATATCATATGTATATGTTTTTGGAATCAGGAACCGACAAGGAATAAGATGAAAGTGTTTTTAAATTGATTTCGAAAATTTAATTTTGATAATAATTTTTAAATTTTTAATTTTTAGAGCTTGTTTTTAATCCAAATATAACATATTTATATGTTTTTGGAATCAGAAAATAATGGACAATACGATGAACGTAAATTTGGATCGTTTTATAAATTTTTTTTTTTTTTTTTACAATTTTCAGATTTTTAATGACCAAAGTCATCAATTAATTTTTAAGCCACCAAACTGAAATGCAATACCGAAGTCTGGGCTTTGTCGAAAATTACTTGACCAAAATTTCAACCAATTTGGTTGAAAAATGAGAGCGTGACAGTGCCGCCTCAACTTTCACGAAAAGCCGGATATGACGTCATCAAATACATTTATCAAAAAACTGAAAAAAACGTCTGGGGATATCATACCCAGGAACTCTCATGTCAAATTTCATAAAGATCGGTCCAGTAGTTTAGTCTAAATCGCTCTACACACACACACACACACACACACACACGCACATACACCACGACCCTCGTCTCGATTCCCCGCTCTACGTTAAAACATTTAGTCAAAACTTGACTAAATGTAAAAAGGAGGAATAATTGCAATCACACACACACACACACACGCACACACACACGCACGCACTCATACACGCACGCACTCATACACACAAACACACACACACGCGCGCGCACGCACGCACGCACGCACGCACACACACACACACACACACACACACACACACACACACACACACAAAGACATACACAAACATACCGACAAAATGACAGACATACACACAGTGAGACAAACCGACACAGAAACCCCCACACATGCACGCACGCACTTATGTACGCAAACAAAGACGTAGAGATGCTTATAGAGAAACACTTACGCAACCAAAAAAACACGCACACAAACACACAGACAGACAAACTTCATTCTTGGTAGAGAAATGCATTTCTTTCTGTATTGCTTTCTCTTTAAGTGCACCTACCTCGCAGAGAGAGAGAGAGAGAGAGAGAGAGAGAGAGAGAGAGAGAGAGAGAGAGAGAGAGAGAGAGAGAGAGAGAGAGAGAGAGAGAGAGAGAGAGAGAGAGAGAGAGTGAGAGAGACACACAGACAGACAGACAAAGACACAGAGAGAAAGAGATAGACAGACAGAGGGAGAGACAAACAGACGAACACACAGACAGACATAGACAAACACACAAACAAAGACACACAGACAGACTTCACTATTGTATATGTGCAAGTAATTTTGTTAAACCACACGTTACGTTCACCACTGAACGTGAAACCATGTAAAACGTTACTATCTCAGATAACGGCACTGACGCTACCGGAAATAGAATTTATCAGTGAAATTCTACCATCAATTTAGTAATCGATGCGATGTAAATTATCCTAAAACTGTGGTATGATCACGACATCGTTTAGCATTTAGGATCAAATGGTGCCAATGTGTACACAATGCACTAATCACAGACAACAGTTATACACTTTACGTACATGTAACTCTCCAACTGACATTGTCTGCCACTTGAAACAAATGACTTTCGAAGGAAAATTAACTCCAATATATAAATATTATGTATGATTTTTAATAATTACTTGCACTTTTTGAAAATAAAGCTTTTTCTACGATAAGGTGTTTACCCCCTAAATGTATAAGTCATCCGGTAGAAAAACCGGAAGTATCGTGTACTAAGCACATGTATATGTTTAAAAAGTTAATTGTGTTAATGTAGAACATCTTGCCTATGTATATGTTTAGGTTTTGAATACTTTAGGGGAAAACCATAGCCATTATTCATTCATCTTCAACTAACACCCCTAATCTCAGGGCACATTTTGTTAGTGGGGGTAGGGTTTCAATCAGTCAAAAATCACTTTCATTCAATATTTTCTGCCATTTCAAATACATACACGTAATTGCACAATTTCTTGAATTTTAAGATGCTTTAACTGACTATACCAAGAAAACCTGCACTTTTTGTAGAATTAGTTTTTTTGTCCATGATTTATGTTTAAAAATGTCAATTTTTACGACAAAAAATGCTAACGGTTGCCTCACCAGAGGACACGTACCAACGACGTGAATCGTGTCTGCCAATTAAAATGCATATATTTTGAAATAAGGGGAATCATAACATATTTCACTGTAAAGTGTCTCACTCTAATACCTTCTGGGTTCATTGTGTATTTGGTTAAGTGAATTGCAGATAAGTTTTTTTTTTGAAAATGAGAGCTATACATATATATTTTATTAAAACTGAAACTGGTGGAGTGAAAAACAGACCTGTTTTGAAGAAGTCGTACTAAAATCATTTATGGGCTTGAACTTCACAGTTTGCGTGTTATCTTTTAAAGAAAACCCGTTTTCATCACTAACAATGACCTAATTTACACATACATATCGGTCGGTCATAGTCGCGTTTTTTTTAGAGAGGTAGTGTACAAAATGTCGTTTTGTACGTTTAAATTACATGTCCATTATTTTAGTCATATATCAATCAATAAATAAATGCGCATACTTTTATTAAACGTTACTTTCACTTTAAGATCGCTTCTAACATTTAGTATAATTTCTGACAAATGCACGCTATGTAATAAATTGATAATATTATGGACGCCATGTGGTAAAACTGGAAGTTGAATTATTTTGCGATAGCAAAATCCTTTTACAATGATCACTTTCCTTTTATATTAAGCTGGTCTTTAACGTTATGGGTAAAAATCTAACAGATTGAACCAAATTATCCTTTTTCAAGCCTGTGTATGTGTAAACTCTTTTTTGCTTCGACCCGGTTCGGTTTTCGGAGTTGATTCAAAATCATCCATTATGTATCTTATGTGACTGTTGTTTTCCTCGGTAAATTAACAATTGTTGATGTAAAATAATTCTAGCAGTGAGAATAAACAATTTTCAAGATGTTTTTGATTGCGGTTTCAACCAGGCGTTCAGTTAGCTATACATATCGATTGAGAAAATGGCATTTCCTGTTTTGTCGTCCGCATGTTATACAGATGTTGTTAAAAATAAAACTGTGTATACGAATTAGGCATTTTACTTGCTGTCTGATGGCAAAAATCTTTAGCTTTCGTTTAAGGTATAATTTGCTTATATCCGTATGCAGTCAAGCAGTACATGACGGTTTTTTGTAACCTACCCGCTGCGTCATGGCTGCATTTTTGCAGAATATGGGTCATGTTACAAAAACGCTTCTCATTCTTAGGTGGTTGGGTTTAGCCATTTGTCGTTTACCGAACTGTGGCTGCAAATAAAACGAACTTTCCAAAAAACATAATATCTAATGTGACCACCAAAAGTAACCTTTCCACTATAGCCAGCCAGGTGACTAATCCCTGCAACGGAGATAGACGTCAAGCGTAAACCTGCACAACGAAATCAGCCGCATATCCTTTTTCCAAACAAGCACCTTCAATGACTCTAAAGGAACAACGGGAAATAACCCGGAACCATGGACCATAAGAGCCGAACTTTGCGAAAAGTCCACCTTGAATAAAGAATAAGAATCGATTGTATGAACGGGCGCAGTGGCGTGGTGGTAAGACGTCGGCCTCCTAATCGGGAGGTCTTGAGTTCGAATCCGGGTCCGCCTGGTGGGTTAAGAGTGGAGATTTTTCCGATCTCCCAGGTCAACGTCTGTGCAGACCTGCTAGTGACTCAACCCCCTTCGTGTGTACACGCAAGCACAAGACGAAGTGCGCACGGAAAAGATCCTGTAATCCATGTCAGAGTTCGGTGGGTTATAGAAACACGAAAAAACCTAGCATGCTTCCTCCGAAAGCGGCGTATGGCTGCCTAAATGGCGGGGTAAAAACGGTCATACACGTAAAATTCCACTCGTGCAAAAACACGAGTGTACGTGGGAGTTTCAGCCTACGAACGCAGAAGAAGAAGATTGTATGAAGACTCTTCTCGCTTTAATATCGCATCTTCGGATAACCAACAGTTAAATACTTATATTTCCAAAGAAGAAAATTATGTTCATATATATAATTATGTGTGCAAGAAACACAAAACACGCAGGGTTGGATCTGAAAGGGGTTCCGGGGCTGAAGTGCAGGAGAAAGTTACCAACCCAACAGGAGCCAGCCACGGGGTCGGATTGGTTACAACTGAGGTGCAGGAGAAAGTCACCAACCCAACAGAAGCCAGCCACGGGGTCGGATTGGTTACAACTGAGGTGCAGGAGAAAGTCACCAACCCAACAGAAGCCAGCCACGGGGTCGGATTGGTTACAACTGAGGTGCAGGAGAAAGTTACCAACCCAACAGGAGCCAGCCACGGGGTCGGATTGGTTACAACTGAGGTGTGTGTGTGTGTGTGTGTGTGTGTGTGTGTGTGTGTGTGTGTGTTTGTGTGTGTGTGTGTATGTGTGATTTCAACCAATCCAGCTTCGCGGCTGGCTCTCACCCGGTTGGTAACTTTTTCGTGCACCACGGCCCTGGGTTACGGAAGCCCCCGCCAAACCGGCAAATGTACCTTTTTCCCCCTAAAAAAGACTAAAATAACACCTTTTCAAATGCTTAATTTCAACAGCAAAGTCCCTCCTGTTCCTCTGCCTCTTTTTGGAGCCTCTCCCGCTCATACACTTGATCAAGGCCTGGCTCTCTTAAAAAAGCAACAGCACTGGTCAAACACTACATACATGAACGACTGATTTGTTCAACATAAAATATGCCTCTCCATGCCAGTGTACGATTTTCCCCACACAAATCCAGATGAGCACCAGAAGCCCCAACAGCAGTTCATTCTGATTTCTAGCACGTTTCAAACTAATTCAGTATCCACTGGTTTCACTCAATCTTCTTCTTCTTCTGCGTTTGTGGGCTGAAACTCCCACGTACACTCGTGTTTTTTGCACGAGTGGAATTTTACGTGTATGACCGTTTTTTACCCCGCCATTTAGGCAGCCATACTCCGTTTTCGGAGGAACACTCAATCAACAAGCCGATTCCTTATGCGCACCTCACACGTACAGAGCAAAAACATCTCTATGGCACACATGAATTCCACAAGAGAATGAATGCAGCTCAGAAATCAAATAACACCCATCACGATATGATGGACAGACATGGCCACCGCAAGAAAACACTAAGTTGTCATTGACATTGAACACTGAAGACGATTCATCACTCGCACTTCCTACAGAGCAATTTAAGCATCCCCATCACACATAAATTCCTCATAGGAACGAATCTAGCTTCGAAGTCAAATAACGAACAGGGATGGCCAAATTGTCCGCCCAGTCGCCAGGGGCGAGTAAAAAAATCCGCCGGGCTAGTAGAAACCACCTGGCAACTCGCCCGGCTGGCCAGTGAAAATTCTGGTCAAATGCGATCCTTTTGGTTGTAATATTGGGCTTTAAAGCCATATAAATACTGCAGATCAACTGTGGTATGTACCGGGCCAGCGACATTTCTGCCGGGCTGGTGACTTTCTTGAAGTTACATTTTTGAGATTTGGCCATCCCTGACGAATACAACGATTTGATGAACAAACACTGTGACCACGTTGCGATGAAAAGAAGCCGAGCAAGAAAGCAAAAATGTGTCATCGACAGGAAAACACGTACACTTCTCAGCGTAACGCATCAGCTACAACTCAGTCGAAGACCTACGTTCGTAGGACAAATATCAATCGCGTAAGCTATATCCCCTGCGCTGGTAGCAGGAGTGAATCTGTAAAAATGTTCAAGACGGAATGTTTTTTTAAGGCAGTGACAAACACATGTCTCTAGTTCTGCCTTGGGTCAACTAGACAGCGCCTGATTCCGATGGACGAGCAGGGTCGGGGTTGTGGGGATGGGGGGGGGGGGGGGTGATATAAGGAGATGGAGGAGGCGAACGTCGGAGGTGAACGTAGGACAGGGTGGGTCTAAGAGAGAGAGAGAGAGAGAGAGAGAGAGAGAGAGGGGTGGGGGTGGGGTGGGGGTAGTCCTAGTCAACGACAGCGTCAATTGTTATGTTGTTGTTGGTCATAGCAATCAATCATAGCGCTGAGAACATGTCCTGGGGGAGAGAAAGAGTCACTTTCTCTTTAGTGTCGTTCTACAAAGTATAAACTTAAACGCTATACAATGCTATCATATACTGTTTTTCGTGAATAAATATTGTGTAAAATGCGCTGCCAGAGGGTCGGTCGGCTTCGGTACGGCAAGGTAAGTAAACCCAGACACATATTCACAGATACATTGTTCATACACAGAGAGACGGACAGACAGACACATATTCACAGATACATTGTTCATACACAGAGAGACAGACAGACAGACACACACACACAGACACATATTCACAGATACATTGTTCATACACAGAGAGACGGACAGACAGACACACACACAGACACATATTCACAGATACATTGTTCATACACAGAGAGACGGACAGACAGACACACACACACACAGACACATATTCACAGATACATTGTTCATACACAGAGAGACGGACAGACAGACAGACACACACACACACACACACACATATGACAACTATTTCTATTACAACACATCTCCGAAAAAAACGACATAAAATTCTCTTTGCCGTTGACTCTCGACACATCAACGATGACAAATTCAGGATGCTTATATGTACAATGTATGCCACAAACCGTCTGCTGTTATTAGCAAGAAACGGAAAGAAGCCAAAGGACAATAGAATATTTAACGAATTGAGGTCGTCAAAACGACATCTTCGTAACCATAAACTACATGTGAAGGGCGTTTCCCTGTAGCTCATAAAGCTGTTGTTATGGTTTGAAAGAAAGAACGCATAGGACACATGGTCATTCCTTATTTATTACTGTGCCGAAAAAGTCAATGACAGGCTGAGGACAATTTGATGAAGAATTTAAATTGGTTTCGGTTGTGTTTTATTTTTGTGTAGAATAATTGGCTCAAGGCCCAAAGCAAAGGACTGTCAGCAAAACTTAGTGTACAATGGTGAACAGTCACGATGCAGCAAGGACAGAACGACAGGACAAGGGGCACAACACAAGACTCGCTTGGAACGCTGTCAGAGCAGAATTAGCTCGCTTGAATTTTCTCTGATCGCGTATCGGTTTATCTCTGTCTGTCTCCCTCTGTCTCTCACACACCCCCCCCCCCACCCCCCTTTCTCTCTCTCCCCTTTTGTCTTCCTCCATTTTTTCCCGAATAAAGCATGCAGGCAGGCTACACTCTGAAATGATGATTTCGAGACTGATTTCTAATCTTCATTCACATCGCCAGCCAAAAATGTCTCTAAACTTTTCATCACAATTCATATCCCCTCCTGAACGGGTGACATTTTGACTCCCAACACCTGTGACCCAACGAAACATGGCGTACTGATAAGGCTGCATAGGCCTACATATCTTTGCGATTACTTTCCCATGAAGGGTTTAACATCAATCTTCTTCTCCGATCACCTAGCTGTGATCTATGTCCATCGCGAGCTCAAGACTGACCAGACACATTATCAGCGAACTGGTAAAGAAAATGTATGTAAAGTATACAGCCGAACCTGTCAATAACGACTTCCCGAGGGATCGACCAAACGTGGCCGAATATTTATTTATTTATTTATTTATTTATTTATTTACGAGAATTTATAGGCAAATGGTCGCTATGAAAAGGTAACGTACAGTCAAACCTTTCTATTGATAACAACCATCCAAGTCACCGACCAAAAGTGGTCGTTATATACAGGTTGTTGCTTTGGAAAGGTGAATTAAATAGAAATAAAAATCCTTGGAGTTCTTTTGGTATGGTCGATATTGGCGGGGTTATTAAAGGTTTACAATAAACGCCTTGGGGGCCCTTGTGATGGTCGCTATGGGCAGGTGGTCGATATCGAGAGGTAGATGTCAGGACAGGTTCTATTGTAATATTTTCTTTCGGTGAGCCGAGGTCAGAAACCTTTGCAGGAGGTTGATATTGTGCTGACCTTGGCCCCCGCAATGACACAACACAATAGCGCATGAAAATGTCGCACTAAGAAATGTGAATACCCATTGTTATCCCGCGACAATAGTGACAAAAAGGGACAAAACTGTAGTGGTCTACAATTCAGGTTGTATTTTCGTGGCCCTGAATCCCACACGAGTGGTGGAAGCACACCAGACATAAAAGAAGAAGGTTTCATGCCGACTGAACAAGAATGAGAACAGGGAGATGTAACTAACGACGTGCATGCATCTACACGCTGGACAAATCTGACAGGCAAACAGACAGACAGACACAGAGAGACAGGCAAACAGACAGACAGACACAGAGAGACAGGCAAACAGACAGACAGACACAGAGAGACAGGCAAACAGACAGACAGACACAGAGAGACAGGCAAACAGAGAGAGACGCACGCACGCACGCACACACACACACGCGAACACATACACACACACACGCGAACACATACACACACACACACACACACACGCACGCACGCACACATACACACACATACGCGAACACATACACACACACACACACACCCACACACACACACACACACACACACACACACACACACATACATACGCACACACACACAGACATACACTTTTCAAAAATCGCTAAAACTTAGACAATCGTAAGCGCTACGGATGCAGAACGTACAGCTACACTTCAGTGAAGCGTAAAAGCAAGAATGTAAAATGCACAAAACCGCAAAACGACCCAGCACGGGTTTATCTAGTCATGCGGAACAACCCTGTTAAAACTTTACTTGCCGCTGCGTTTAAGGGAAAGAACATCTAAATATATTATGCTGTCATCGGAATGTTTTCCAAAGCAGAGAGAGAGAGAGAGAGAGAGAGAGAGAGAGAGAGAGAGAGAGAGAGAGAGAGAGAGAGAGAGAGAGAGAGAGAGAGACACACACACACACACACACAGACACAGAGAGAGACAGAGACAGAGAGAGGGGGGACAGACAGCCAGACAGTCAGTCAGACGGACAGACAGGCAGATGGTTAGATTGACAGACAGACACCAAGACAGACAGGCAGACAGAGAGATATACAGAATGTGTTTCAATCGTCATGAACTTGTAACAATCTAGACGTTTTGAAATTCTGGTTTTTGGCCGAGAAACAACTGTTACAGTTATGGATTCCACTGGCACACTGCATATTTCGTTCGAACTTTCGTCAACTACCTGAAAATGTAAGCACAAAAAAAACCCAATACACTAACAGAATGTATTTCGTCCCCAATTATTTCAAAAATATGTATCTGTCACAATATCTTTCAACATAAACTAACAAGAGGCCAACACTTTTGAATCTCGCAAATTGTTCAAAACGTCCGTGTTCCTGTTAACCAGTGCACGGGCCTATTCAAAATGGCAACACCAAACTCAGTGAAACCAACAATCACTAAAAGTACAGGAACTTTTCATTTTCAGGAAGAGAACGAAGATGTAAATCCAGCTGTCAGCCAAAAGATCCTCACCGAAGCAGAAAGTAAACATCAAATCGGTACCCAAGCGGTAACGAAGGGGAGACCTAGTCTCCTAAATCAGACAATAGCTGATTGTTCAGTTGATTAAACGTATTAACCATTACTTTCGCTAACTGTTCATGCCAGTTACATGTTGACTAAGGGCAACGCAGAAACTGTTAACTCCTTCAAAAACCGGTTGGATGATGATATCCAAATTTTAACAATTTGATTTTGATGAGTAAATTGAACATGAATTAAGTATCCTGAACAAGTAATGCAGACCAAATGAAAAATAAAAGTTGAACAAATGTTGATGGGACGAGTATGGGCATTACGGCCTACACCATTATGTCCCCACAAACTAAACTAAACTAAACTAAAGAAACAGTCAGTAGCTGATCTGTCAGTTATGCCTAATACATGATTGTATACATGTAACTGATATTCACCATTTTCGTTAAGATTTCAAATACACGCAATTCCGAGTCAACTGAAGTCGTAACTTAGCATCCTCTGTATGTTCTGTTGTATGTCTCTTAATTGCTAAAATGATGAAAACAATTGCTTTCAGAGGCATTAGATAATCAGGATGGGGAACGGGCGGGGATGTAGCTCAGTCGGTAGCGCGGCTGGATTTGTATCCAGTCGGCCGCTGTCAGCATGAGTTCGTCCCCACGTTCGTCGACAGATTTATTTCTCAGAGTCAACTTTGTGTGCTGACTCTCCTCGGTGTCCGAACACCCCCGTGTGTACACGCAAGCACAAGACCAAGTGCGCACGAAAAAAATCCTGTAATCCATGTCAGAGTTCGGTGGGTTATAGAAACACGAAAATACCCAGCATGCTTCCTCCGAAAGCGGCGTATGGCTGCCTAAATGGCGGGGTAAAAACGGTCATACACGTAAAAGCCGTGGGAGTTTCAGCCCATGAACGAACAAACAAGGATGGGGAACAATTATCTTGAGAAAAAAACCTCTGAAATAGGCATTGATTTTGGTATGTGTCACACACACACACACACATTGACACACACACACACACACACACACACACACACACACACACACACACACACACACACACACACAGTGACACACACGCACACACACACACACACACAAACATTTGTAAAATTACAAAGGAAAACTCTACGTACCCAAATCGATTATACGAGGGCGTAATATTCCCAAACACATGCCTCTCCACAAAAACACACGAGTTTACAAGGGAAGTTTGGCAGGCTGTAATACGGAGATGGTCCAATTGTGACTATCGTCAAATGAAATGAGTAGAGTTCACTAGTTGACCACGACGGAAGGGAGGGGGAGATAGGGTCAGGGGTAGGGGGGGGGGGGGCGATAGGGGTTAGCCTTAGAGGGGGAAGATAGGGGTAAGAGAGGGGGGAGATACGGTATGTGGTAGAATGGGAGGTAGGGGTTAGAAAGGGAACAAATGACACACAAATTAATGACTTGTATTGTTACGGTGGAATTTAGATCGTTGAGCACGATATAAACTGGGAATTAACAACGTTGACAACACAACAGGTGAGAGGGGGAAGATAGGGTCTGGGGTAGGATGGGAGGTAGGGGGGAGATAGGGTCTGGGGTAGGATGGGAGGTAGGGGGAAGATAGGGTCTGGGGTAGGATGGGAGGTAGGGGGAAGATAGGGTCTGGGGTAGGATGGGAGGTAGGGGTTAGAGAGGGGGTAGGATGGGAGGTAGGGGGGAGATAGGGTCTGGGGTAGGATGGGAGGTAGGGGCTAGGGAGGGGGAATGTTAGGAAGGACTATAAGATTATTTAAATTTTCACAAGGTTCACTCCCAAGTGTTGGTAATGTGTGATTGATATTTACTTGCGGTGTAGAATACATGCTTCTGGCATAAGGGGCATACAAAGGGCGCAACGGCACTCACGTCCAAACATCTATCCAATGCCACCACAGGCACGTCCATCTGGATGAGAACACACTTAATATCCATTAGCTTCATCAAGGTGCTCCAAGTCTTGAATTACTTAATACGCTTACCTGCTAGTATGTCTAAAATCCAAAGTTTCAAGAACGAACAAATAATGACCATAGTGCTCGTACACCTGCAGATCGGAAAAAAGGAGCAGTGGGGTGAGGGGAGATACAAACAGCAGTGACATATATATATTATGTGAATCGTTGTAGAAATGTGTTAAGATAGAGTCTGAACATTTTTGTATACTTGAAATAAACAACCCACCATAGAATCAAGCTCGTCTGAAGTACAGCAAATAAATTAGAAAAAGAAGAAGAGAAGGGGTGAGTTCTAAAGAAGAGAAAAGAAACCTCGTTAAAACCAATCAGACGAAAATAGCGAAGCAGCAAGAAACAAAAAGACACGCTTACTGAATGTCAACCGATCGTTTCAGAAACTCACTTTGATCAGCCTTGTCGACATTGACAGTCGGTATTCTAGGACGGAAATAGGAACAACATCTATCGGATTTGTCTGATTCGGAGCAGATTTGATAAGGTCATATTCCTTTAATTGCGGTACAATGAAAAAAAACACCATTTTTGGTTCCAAAAAATAAAGACAAAATACCCCTTCAGACAGAAGCAGACTGACAGCATTGATATAGACAGACATATTGACAACAAAAAAGAGAGAGAGAGAGAGAGAGAGAGAGAGAGAGAGAGAGAGAGAGAGAGAGAGAGAGAGAGAGAGAAAGAAAGAGAGAGAGAGAGTGAGAGTGAGAGAGAGAGAGAAAACAAAATAAGAGAGAGAGAGAGAGAGACTCGTGTGTGTGAGAGAGAGAGAGAGAGAGAGAGAGAGAGAAACAAAATAAAAGAGAGAGAGAGAGAGAGAAAAACAAAATAAAAGAGAGAGAGAGAAAACAAAATAAGAGAGAGAGAGACTTGTGTGTGAGAGAGAGAGAGAGAGAGAGAGAGAAAGAGAAAAAAAAGAGAGAGAGAGGGAGAGAGAGAGAGAGAGAGAGAGAGAGAGAGAGAAAAAAGAGAGAGAAATCGGAGAGAAAGAGAGAGAAATCGGAGAGAGAGAGTGAGAAAGACTGAGAAGGAGTGAGTGAGAGAGACAGACAGACAGACAGACACACATAGAGTGAGGCATACACATGATCAATCAGTAAGTCTGTACGGCGTTCCTTCAAAAAAGCATCTCTTGACTCAAGTCCTCACTGATTTAATCACCAAACAGAGACAGACACTTTCAGTCATATAATCCCCAAAACACAATGAGCTGATGACGATGGAATAAATTATAATACAAGTCTCCTAAAATAAATAATCACAAACACTGAGAAGACTTTCCTTTCTCTCAGCAAGACATGCACTGAAAATCCTGGGTTCAGAGACATAGGGCCTACAAAGACTTTCTTATTGTAGTACGATGCATGAATGAGATGTAGAGAGGCAAATACTAATTGTTGTGCATAGTACGAAAATGACATATATTTGCGAAAAGAATGAAGCAACGCGGGAAGATCAATTACTGAGAGCATTGTTTTGTTTAACCACACCTCTTTCCCTTTGACTGAATCATAGGAAAAAGGCCTCAGTGCACGTTTTGACACAGAAGGAAGTGGGGGTGGGGGTGGGGGGGGGGGGGGCGTTTTCGGCTCAAATGGGGACAACAACTATATTCACGGTACAGGCACTTGATGAGTCATATATTTGTTAACAGGGCCATATTACTTTCTTTTTGGGGGGTATGCTCGCATCAAAATATGCTCCAAGGGCGGGGGGCGGAAGCTTTTCTCAATATAATATTATATCATGTATGGCAAACTAAAAGAGTGATATAAAAATGCACGATTAGAGCGCTTTTCAAATTCAAAGTTATCTTTGCTGATCCAGTGCAACTGACATTGTTTTAGCAACAATTCTGCACTATACTGGAAGCAACCAAGCGTTTGAGTTTTGGTATGTGTCCAGGTGGAGGAATTCACCCTTCCCGGCCAAGTACAAGGCCGGATAGGCTGGGATGGTGTACGTGAGAAGAGACGTTTCTTTCTGAGTATCAGATATCGAGACAGAAATTAAATCATGTAGTCAGTGCACCTCCATATTCCAGCACTCGTAATTTAATACAAGTGAGTCAGCAAGGCGGCAAAGTTATCTTGATCAGCCGCAGAAAGTGGGAACAGAAACATTCATGCGCCCCCGCACATTACTGCGGGTATGTGTGCGCTAAAAGAGAGAGAGAGAGAGAGAGAGAGAGAGAGAGAGAGAGAGAGAGAGAGAGAGAGAGAGAGAGAGAGAGAGAGAGAGAGAGAGAGAGAAACAAAATAAAATAGAGAGAGAGAGAGAGAAAAACAAAATAAAAGAGAGAGAGAGAAAACAAAATAAGAGAGAGAGAGAGACTTGTGTGTGAGAGAGAGAGAGAGAGAGAGAGAGAGAGAGAGAGAGAGAGAGAGAGAGAGTGAGAGAGAGAGAGAGAGAGAGAGAGAGAGAGAGAGAGAGAGAGAGAGAGAGAGAGAGAGAGAGAGAGGACATGCAGACAGAAAGACAGCCGGACAAACACGCAGAGAACCGTAAACCGTGAACTGCCAGCAGTAACTTGAAATGTCGATTTAAATGCATAGCCCAAAACAAGAACTTGATTTGTTCATTGGACATCACAACAACATGGCATGATCGTAAACGTCATGCACGGGGATAGCCCATGTCGCTCACCAGCCTGAGGCAAGGTACCAATTTAATTATCTAACATTGTGTTTTGATTTGATTGACTATAATTGTTACTTTCGGTAGGAACTTGAAAAGAGACAGACAGACAGGGAAGCAGATAGACGGTCAGAGAGACTGACAGAGAAATTCAAAATAGGCGAATCATTACATAGATTGTACCTTTAATATGACTGCCTACGTGTTTACACGAAGGCAAGAACCATGAAGACGGTAGTAAGTGCATGTACATGGCTCCTGTCAGACTTGAAACACGACAGCTACATCACTATGACGGCACCTTGCTTCTTTCATATTCGCTCATGGTAGAAAACGTAGATCTTATTCTCGCTGACATGTACGCCGAGAGGCATAGTCTACATGCGTACCCGACCCCCTTCCAGCCCCCCCCCCTCCCACCCCTACCCCCTTCCAGCCCCCCCCCCCCCCCCACCCCCTACCCCCCCCCCCCCCCCCGGCCCCCTTTCGCTATCCGGCCTTACCACTCCTAAAAGTCCCTTCAGTGCACTATAAACGCCAGCTAAGCGGGACGGTAGCTAGAATAACATTGTCAAGAGAGAGAGAGATAGAGAGAGACTAGAGAGATAGAGAGAGAGAGAAAGAGAGAGACAGAGAGAGAGACAGACAGAGACAGAGAGAGACAGAGAGAGAGAGAGAGGGAGAGAGGGGGGGGGGGAGGAAGAGACAGTAAGATAGAGACAGACCGGCAGAGGCAAATACAGAGAGACAAAAGCACCTGTAGAGAAAAATATATATTGAGAGAGAGAGAGAGATTGATTGATTGATTGATTAAACTTTATTACAGAAGGATGGAGATTTTAGGCATTGCCTAGTCTTACAATCTGTCCTTGAGAGAGAGAGAGAGAGAGAGAGAGAGAGAGAGAGAGAGAGAGAGAGAGAGAGAGAGAGAGAGAGAGGCAGACAGACAGACAGACAGACAGACATGGGGGGACAGAAAGTGAGACAGACAAACAAGCAGAGAGTGATACAACAGACAGACAGCCAGCCAGCCAGACCTGAACTGGCTAAAGAGGTGTCTTGGCCATCAAAAGCCATGTGCGGCCCTGGCCGCCCGGATGGGAGCGGGATACGGACAGTACAGACGGACAGTACAGACGGACAGTCGGACAGTACAGACGGACAGACAGTACAGACGGACAGACAGACAAGCAGACAGATGGGCATTAGTCGGACAGAGACAGAAAAACAAATCCACACGCAAACAGCCGGAGACTGTCAGTCTATGCTTAGGATGCTGCAATGAATGTTTACACTTTACATAAAACTTTGCCGCACAAAAACTCTCCGAGGGGCATACAACTCAAACCTTGGCAGACCAGTTTTTCCGGAAACTTTCGCGGAGGTGTCGTAAAAATTACTGTACTTGTCATAAGAACCGCGAGGGGATCTTATTCATAGAGCCTGTGCTTGCTTTTACAATAATTCAGAAAAGTAAACACTTATTTATTGTCCTGCCAAATGCTGTTTGTCAAAATGATGAAAAGGATTACAAAGTTTGCCCCTTTTTCCTTACTAGACCAGTTGGTAATATTGTCCTTCACCCTTGAATATGCAAACTTATGCAGAGAAGTAAATAGTTGAGTTTACTGATCTGCCCCAAGCCATGTTTCAACATGTTGAAAAGGTTACATCACATGGAAGGCGGAAAGGTTTTTCCTCACTCTTGGATTAGTCATTGATTTTTTCCTCGGTGTGAGAATATGGAAAATCGATACCCACTTATATAAATATCTATTTTCGCAATCTTCAATTACGCATTCGTGTTATGTTTTATTTCATACCATTGGCAAAACTCCAACATTGA
>NC_090250.1:9904895-9912395 GCF_037325665.1 Littorina saxatilis | reverse complement strand
CGCCAGGCGGAGCAGCCACTAGATTGCCAATTTTAAAGTCTTAGGTATGACCCCGCCGGGGTTCGAACCCACGACCTCCCGATCACGGGGCGGACGCCTTACCACTAGGCCAACCGTGCCGGTAACCATCACGATACGCAAAAACAAACAAACCCAAAACAAATCATAAACACACCAAAAAAAAGAAAGAAAGAAAGAAAGAAAGACAGAATACCACACAGCAAACCTAACGTAATCATTCCACAACCTCTATCACCAAAAACAAAACACGACAGACCGAGCCCAACCAGCCCACCAACACCACGACCACCACCGCAAAAAAAAAGAAATAAAAGAAATAAATAAAAAGTCACTGACCTTTGACCAGCCGACACACGTAGTCGGGTCGCTGCACCAGAAGCTCCAGTCCCAGCTTGGAGTTCAGAACGCCCTTGACGCACGACACACACTCCAGCAGCAACAGCGCGTCAGAAAGCTGCGTCACTCGACGACTCCCCAGAGAATCCACACAGTCCAGCAAAGCCTCCAGGCCCTCGTGGTCAAGGAAGCCTTGCATCCATTCCTTGCCGCTCCCCTTCAGCTTCCTCTTGAGGGCAGCGAAGGTCTGCACGGAGGGGATCTTGAGGAGGGACACCACGATCTCCGGCTCGCATTGGTCTAGGTCCACGTGGAACAGAGTCTGGCTGATCTTACGGCGGAGGATCTTCTTGAGGCCTCCTGGTGCGGACTTGGATTTCTCCTCCGCGCTGGACGCTTTGATGCCTCCTCCTCCTGCTCCCTCTCCTCCTCCTCCCTCTCGGCCTCCACCTGAGTTTGAGTTGAGGGAGTCTGAAGACGCCAGAGCCAGCAGAGCTTCGGCCTCAGCTTCGATCTCCGCCATGCTATCTCTCGTGTGGGTGCTGCCCGTCTCCTCTGTGTCGTCTGCTGATTTAATGCTTCCTGCTGCATCGCGGAGAACAACCGGAGACTCTCCTTCTGCTGTACCGTTTGAAACATCTCCAGGGTTCTTGTCTTTCGAAACTTTGTCAGAGTCCAAGACAATGTCGATGAGATCTGGAGATACGGTTCCGTTCTCCACAGTAGCACCATTTTCAATGCCAGACTTTCTGGCGGGAGGGGCACTGCTTAGCAGTGTTGCTTTCACAGAAGCAGGAACGATTTCCCTTTCCCCAACTTCTTTCACAACCTCCCCATCTTCTTTCACTGTCGAGTTGGCGGCATCTCCGTTCGTTTGTTTTCCGGCCGGTGGTTCTTTGGTCTCACCTCCTTCATCATTCGACGAGCTCTTGTTCTTGTTGTGTTTCTTTCCTCGATTCTTTCGTTTCTTTTTCCTACCTCCACCACCACCTTCCGACATGTTGTCCTCGTCTTCTGCTCCGGAGCTTTCCGAATCCGCTCGTGCCGAACTGTCGTCTGCTTCATGAATGTCAGCCAGCGTGGCATGCGCAGAGGCTGCAGTGTCGCGCGTGCCGAGCTCGCTTCGCATCGAGTCGGGAGTTTCCGTGTGGGCGGTCTCATTCCCTTCAGTGTCGCTAAGTTTGGCTTCGGCAAACTTGGTTTTGTTACGGCGGCCCCTGTGAAATGGAGAGAAAAGACAGAAAATGAAAGGGAGGCCTTTTTCGCACTGTTTCCAGTACAGTGCAAACAGATTCCGCTGACATATTTTACGACTAACTAACACTGTAAGACAGTTGCAGTGATGTCGCACGGGGGGAAAACTGCGCGGTTACACTTTGGATTTGAACATAGATTAAATAAGTCTTATTTTTGTGTGTGGCTATCTCTGTAGGTAGCCTATTATACACTTTTTTTTGGTTACAGGTAGCAACCAAAGAAATAATTTATAGCGATGAGGCTGACGCTTTAATTATGCAATCTTATTTTAAGATCACTGTGATACGAATTAATAATAAACCGTGATGTAATCGCAAAGTATCTTGCCACAGTAATAAAAGGACTGAATGCGAATAGGGAAACTAAACAAAGGAGGGCTGAACGAGGGGGCGGGGTGGGGGGGGGGGGGATTTAGGGGGACAACAAATGGAAGAGAAGAAGAGAGAAGGGAAAGAAGCCAGAGTAAGAAGTCAGGTGAAACTGTCATAACAGACATTATTTATTTTTTATTTTTTTATATATAAAGACACATGTTTACAATAGTACATTGGTACATACATACAGACAGTATCTTATTGAAAATCAGAATGCTAAGCGCACGAGTGATTATCAACTATGTGTACGTAAAAATCAGCGGCAAGAAGTCACTATCATTGTTGCTACTAAGCCTTTTGACAATGATTGTTATGTTAATTAATCTCAACTGTCGAAAAACAAAATCCATGGCAGGAAACTGGATCTGGGGAAAGCTTGCCGATAAGGAGTGTCGGTTTTTTGTCGTCAATTATAAAACGCTGTGTGTGTGTGTGTGTGTGTGTGTGTGTGTGTGTGTGTGTGTGTGTGTGTGTGTGTGTGTGTGTGTCACAGTGACGATGTGTGTGTGTGTACGTGTGTGTGTGTGTGTGTGTGTGTGTGTGTGTGTGTGTGTGTACGTGTGTGTGTGTGTGTGTGTGTGTGTGTGTGTGTGTGTGTTTGAGTTTCCTTGGTTACTTGTATATAATAAACCAACTCTAGCATGGTCAGTCACGGTAGTGTAAATCAAAGCTGTTGTCGATGTTGCCTAAATAAGATTAAATATTTGATTCTGAATGTGTATTTGGGTAGTTAAAACCACACAATACAAATATGTAACAGCTATGTTTGCTGATAGGTGCTATATCCTGAAATGCATTTGTCACTGTTCTGCTTATCCTGCTACTGGTCTGACTCACACACACACACACATACACACACACACACATACACATACACACACACACACATACACATACACACAAACACTGACACACACACACACACACACACACACACACACACACACACACACACACACACACACACACACACACACACACACTTTCTAACTTCTGGTGTAGAATAGAACAGCATAAGCCATTCAGGTTCAGTCACCGTATATATACAAAATAAACAAACACAAAAGTCACAAACTTTAAACGTGAAACACACCATATTAGATACAATGAAATAATTCTGAAAGAAAGCTTAAAACTTGCGTTACTTTACCTGCCGAACAAGCTTAGAAAGAAATCTTTGATGACTTCTCCGGTAGAAGGAGGCCGATCATCGCCGTCAGTTAGCGGAGAATCACTCATACTGACAGAAATACTGACAAAAAACTAACGGTCGCTTCTGTTTCTAAAGAAAAGAAATTATCACTTTATTCTCGGAGAAATTTGCGTCAACAATGAGGGCATACAAATCCGCTTTGCCTGCGTAAGATGTACTTCAATTTCTTTTTTCTCGGGAAATTACACAAGGCTTGGCTGTAAAGTTATCTTTTCCTCCGTGTGGCAAGATGTGTTAATACCCTCTTTTCTGTCTGTTTCTAAGAATTGAAGAACAGATAGGGGTCGTCTTTACATTTGTCAACTTTGCTAACAACCACAATGTGATTTTAGACCCACTGTCTTTCCTGTCCGTGTCTGAGGGTTCAGACACAGGTGTAGTATCTCGCTGACCTTTCTTTCTTTAGTTTGTTTCACTCGCACATCCGCTAAGATCATGCAGTCTCTTTTCGGTTACTTTTGCAGTTGCTTGGTAATTTTATTTTGAAGTTGTCATTCTCTGCGATTTAGAGCAGTAACACAATTAGTCAGCGTTACCCTCGAAAGCGGAGTGTGTTCCATCATTTTTTTAATTTTAATTTTTTTAAATTTTTTATGCAGCTTGTTATCGCGCGCATATTTCAACATACGGATTCAAGGCGCAAGGATTTATTTATGCCGTGTGAGATGGAATTTTTTTTACGCAATACATCACGCATTCACATCGGCCAGCAGATCGCAGCCATTTCGGCGCATATCCTACTTTTCACGGCCTATTATTCAAAGTCACATGGGTATTGTGGTGAAAATGTTTTATCTATGCCTATACAATTTTGCCAGGAAAGACCCTTTTGTCAATCGTGGGATCTTTAACGTGCACACCCCAATGTAGTGTACACGAAGGGACCTCGGTTTTTCGTCTCATCCGAAAGACTAGCACTTGAACCCACCACCTAGGTTAGGAAAGGGGGAAGAAAATTGCTAACGGCCTGACCCAGGGTCAAACTCGATACCTCTCGCTTTCGAGCGCAAGTGCGTTACCACTCGGCCACCCAGTCCTGATCGTATTTCATAATGTCCAACTATGCTTATATTCTAAGCGCATACATATTTCACTGTGAAAATGAACCACCATCACAAAGAATCATCGTGTTGTTAGAACTCCATGCAAACATACGATGTCCATTTGCTTTTTTGTACCAGCTTCTCGGTTTTAGCCAACACGGAAAACTTGCAGAGGTCAGAACTGCAATAATTCATCTTGTCATTTTGTCAGCCGGTCAGTAGACCTACCAGCGGAGTATAATCATTACGCCTCAATCTTATATGTCATGGTCTGCGCATCATTATTAGCAGCAAATGTCAGGCGAGTTACAGCTCGTCCGCAATCTAGAACTGCGGTCGAACAGTTCAGTACTCCAAAACAGCTGTGGCTTCACGCCTACAATATTCATTGTTTCAGTATCATGGTCTACAAACCCTCATTAGAAAATACCATACACTCATTTAGCAGAACATGTTATCCTAGTTCGTGCGCAAATTCAATATTACTGCGGTCGAAGCATATCGTATTTTAAAGTCACTAAGTCTTCCGGCTCCAATACGCAATTATCTTTATCGTTGTTTACACACCAGCAGAAAATGGCATGCCAGAGCAACCGATAACCGAAGAAGAACAATACTAGTACATTATTCCGAAACACTAACGCCCTCTGACTACGCTACTATAAATTTGTGATATTCTCATCTACACATCCAAGCTAGCGCAACCGATAACTACAGTTGAACAGTACATTATTCCGAAACAGGAAGGCATTATGACTACGACTTATGAATTTGTGGTATTCTGATCTACACATCAGCAGCAGAAAATGACACGCCAGTGCAACCAATAACTTCAGTAGAACAGCACAGTATACAAAACACTATGGCTACACTATTATGAAATTCTGATAAACACATCTCCAGCACAAAATGACAAGCCAGTGCAACCGATAACTTCAGTAGAACAGCACAGTATACAAAAAACACTATGGCTACACTACTATGAATTTGTGATATTCTGAACTACACAACACCACAGAAAATTACAAGCCAGCGCAACCGATAATTTCAGTAGAACAGTAGAGTATCCAAAAAACACTAAGGCGTTATGGCTACACTATTATGAATTTGTGATATTCTGATATACACATCCAAACTGCTCCGTCTGGAGTCTGGCATTATGGGGTTAGTGCTAGGACTGGTTGGTCCGGTGTCAGAATAATGTGACTGGGTGAGACATGAAGCCTGTGCTGGGACTTCTGTCTTGTGTGTGGCGCACGTTATATGTCAAAGCAGCACCGCCCTGATATGGCCCTTCGTGGTCGGCTGGGCGTTAAGCAAACAAACAAACAAACAAATATACACATCCAAACAACCGAGAACTGCAGTAGAACAGTACATTATCCAAACACGCAATAAGGCGTTATGGCTACACTATTATGAATTTGTGGTGTTATGGTCCACACATCTCCCGCTAGGACAATGTCATGCTAGTAACAGTTCGTCTACAAATTATAAGCCTGTCGAACAGTAAAATATACTCTTCCCAAAAAGTTAAGGACCCATCAAGAAATTGTATACAATCTTCTAAAATTAGCTAAAAAAAAGAAAGAAAAGAAGGGTCTGATAATCTAACTTAAACTTGCTATCTTTAGAATTTGCAAACAAACTGTTAGTCTTGCTCTGGAAACATTTTTGGCATACTGAATTTCAGTGCGTCGTGCTAAACACGTAGAACGATTCTGCTTTTTTAGGGGAAAGGGGTTGGTTTTCAAAGTCCTATGAAATCAGGGCAAAACATACCAGGGCAAAAACGTGTGATGCACGTGCTAAAACAGGGGCCTGGACATGAACGGTGCACACTAGTTACAGTTTAAAAGTTAAACACACTAACGTTATAATGTACGATAGCAACCTACCTACATGACGAAAACTGATTCTTTTTCATTGACCGGTGCTTAACTTTTTGTGCAGAGTATATTCTAAAACCACAACGGCTTTATGGATGTAATATTCTGAATCTGCGGTATCTCGCTGTTCACGGCTGTTTGACGTCGACTTGATACAAATCATTATGCTCTGCGGGTGGGCTTATACTTGGTGAAACCTACCGTTCAGAAAACAACAATTGTGTAACATATGGCAAAATGGAAAGCGGAGCTTTTTAACCTCCGTGTTGTCACCTGCGCGTGTCTATGTTTCAGTTTTGATTAGAAATAACAGCGTTGGGAACTATTTCCGTGACAAAAAGTCAGCTTGCTTCGGTGCACGGATTGTTATCATGTATACGTCATCATAGCATTAATTATGCAGCGTTGTTGTTAGGGTTTATAGTTTTTGGCAAATGGGCTCAAATGGCCATAATAATTTTCGGTAAATTTCGAAAGTTTATTTAGACTATCCGAGGAGCCGGCCGCCAAAAATCCCCCTACCCCTACCCACTACTTCCCGTCCCCTACCCCCGCGTAGTGCACCACTGCCAAACGCATAATTGTGCTGAATGCAAACAACCTGATCTGAATATCTTAGGGGTCAAGCTACCCAAAAAATATTGTCTGGAAAAATCCCCAGGGGGGGGGGGGGGGGGGGGGGGGAGGGTTTCCCTTCCTATGTGATGGACTATTAGTTTTGATTTGCGTGACCCCATGCATGTCGATTGTTGTGTACAGTGGATACCTTAAAAATCGCCTCGGCTTTTCCACTCTTCTGGTAAGGCTAGGAGCCCATTTTGCTGCTTTAACCGAGTGTGTAAGTGTGTGCGTGCGTGCGTGCGTGCGTGCGTGCGTGCGTGCGTGCGTGCATGTATGTGTGTGTGTGTGCGTGTGTGTGTGTGTGTGTGTGTGTGTGTGTGCGTGCGTGTGTGTGTGTGTGTGCCTGTGTGTGTGTTTGAGTGTGTGTGCGTGTGCGCGCGCGCGTGCGTGTGCGGCAAAATCAAATCTCGTCAGCGAGTAGAAGTGTGATCTTACTTGGGGTCTTTGTGCTTGTTGTTGTGGTCGCTCCCATTCTCGGCCCGAGTGCGATCCTTGCGACCTATCCTGGCCACGAAGTTGGACACGCGGCGAAACACGCCGGACATTCTGCCACACGTCTGCAACAAACCAAAAACCAAAACATGAAATTTACAAGATTTTAACAATCTCGGAAAAATAAAAGGAAATAAGAGCTATAAATATCGACACCGAAGTGAGATTTATACGCAATCTTCGTGGTGTGTGTGTTTGTGTGTGTGTGTGTGTGTGTGTGTGTGTGTGTGTGTGTGTGTGTGTGTGTGTGTGTG
>NC_090250.1:9900255-9904695 GCF_037325665.1 Littorina saxatilis | reverse complement strand
AAAAATTTATAAAACGATCCAAATTTACGTTTATCTTATTCTCCATCATTTGCTGATTCCAAAAACATATAAATATGTTATATTCGGATTAAAAACAAGCTCTGAAAATTAAATATATAAAAATTATTATCAAAATTTTTTTTTCGAAATCAATTTAAAAACACTTTCATCTTATTCCTTGTCGGTTCCTGATTCCAAAAATATATAGATATGATATGTTTGGATTAAAAACACGCTCAGAAAGTTAAAACGAAGAGAGGTACAGAAAAGCGTGCTATGCAGCATAGCGTAACCACTACCCCGCTCTTCTTGTCAATTTCACTGCCTATGCCGTGAGCGGTGGACCACGAGTATACGGTCTTGCTGCGTTGCATTGCGTTCAGTTTCATTCTGTGAGTTCGACAGCTACTTGACTAAATGTTGTATTTTCGCCTTACGCGACTTGTTTTCATCTTCAGGCAATCATTTTCAGCAAGCCACCACTCGAGGCCACCGGCTATCCAACGCTCCTTCTTTTTCCCAACTGGTAGTCTCGGCTTTGCCCAAGGCAGATAACTTACTACAGGGGATTGACAGCAGAAAATGAGTCTTTTACCTCCCCTGACCCGATCAATAGTCTTTGGGCATGGCGATTTACAGAAGGAGGGTTTTTCTCTCGCCGGAAAAGGAACTGAAAAGGATGAGGGTGAAAGAAGTGTTTGGTATTCCCATGTCTATTTAGGCCGATGTCCTCTTTCAGCCGTCTGTGGCCTTTTCATATCATTTTTGTTTGAACGGCACACTACGAGCACGCACAAACAGACAATGCACACACACATGACATACACTCATACACATGCACGCACACACAATCTTGCAGATATTAACCAAAAGTACGCACACACACGAGATAACTCACTCACACACACACACATACGCATATATCCTCACACACACACACACACACACACACACACACACACACACACACACACACACACACACACACACACACACACACACACACACACACACCCCAAGTCAGTGTAAACAACGTCAGTTAGCAAATTTGAAAAGTCCCACTCTGGCGGGAAGAAATCAGCCACACACACTGTTGAAATTTGCTATGTGCCCAAGTGGCGTTTAGGAACTTATCCCATGCAAAACCCTTCCACATTTCATATCATGGTGAGCTGAAACGTTTACCACGAGTATGATTGTATGTAATTAGGGCCCGTTCACACAGCGCTGCGTCCTTACCACGACCATGCCGATCACGCCGATCTGAAAAAAAAGTTATCAAATCGGGGCATATCGCCGTCAAAACTCCAGCACAAGGCACTAATACCCAAGTCACATAAAATAGACGCCGCTTCTGCCACGACGGAAAAGTGTTCGAGAGCGTGGCCAATCGTGGGCCAAACGTGACAGGATCTCCATGAGCGTGGTTTGGTCGGGGTGGGATCTGCTAGGTCGCGAAGCTGCACGCTCTCCCTACGCTTATTTTGAACTGCACAAAACAAGCGTAGCCGGGTCGTGGCGCAGTACATTCGTGATGTAGTTTTGTTTTATTTGCCATGTGCTAGATTTTTACGGCGAGCCCCGACTTGATAACTTTTTCAGATCGGATTGATCGGCATGGTCGTCGTAAAAACGTACAGCTGTGTGACGGGGGCCATAAGGCACAACAACAAAAAAGTCTGTTTACGGTAACAGGCAAAAACAAATAGGGTCGGTAGGTCGGGATTTTTTTTAAATACTTTTTTCCCCAAAAAAACCCATATTTTTAAGTTATTTTGCCAAAAAACAAAGACTTTTTTTTTTCTATTTTCTTTCTTTATTTTTTTTTCCCAAATGCCAAAAAAAAAATCTAGGGTCGCGCGAAAAAATAGGGTCGGTCGAGATACCGTAAACAGACTATTTTTTTTTTTTTTTTTGGGGGGGGGGGGGGGTCTAAAAAACCCTACATCACGACTGTATTGTGCCCAGACCCGGCTACGCTAGTATAGGGAGAGCGCGCAGCTTCGCGACCTTGCAGATCCCACTCCGACCAAACCACGCTCACGTGAGGATTGGCCACGCTCTCCGACAATTTTACAACGGAGTAGAAGCGGCGTCTCTGTGTGAACGGGGTATAATGATCCACCTCATCATCAACCATACACCCCCCCTCCCCCCCCCACCCCTCCCCCCTCCCCCTCCCCCTGCCTCACTTCTTGAGAATCCGCCAGTCAACAACGAAACACGCCCTGGAGTCAAAGTGCATGTTTTTTGCCCTCCCATAGTTTGCTGGAAGGTGGCAGGGGTAAACCTGGAAGGTCGGACTTGCACCAGAAATTAGGCCAGGACGTGTGCACATATACCGGCCTTCCCATGATTGTATGGTCCGTTCACTGCTGAACTATGCAACGGTTGTGAGCACTGACGTGCCTTTTACGGCAAGAAAATCGATGACACTTACTGGGAGTGGGGTCAATACAAGTTGATACAAACGAAATTGTAGGACCCTCAAGCCCCTTCTACACTGCCTTTCTTAGCCCTGCCTCCCCCCACCCCCTCCCACCCCCCCCCCAACCCTCTGCCCCCAACCCCCCCCCCCCCCCAACCCCTCTTCCCGGCTTCTCTGTTCTCTGCCCTGCCTATCACCGCCCTTATCCAACCTTTCTTTAGTACTTAAATCTGCCTTTCTTCCAGTGTATGTCTCTCTCTGTCTGTCTGTTTGTCTCAGTATATGTCTCTTTATCTCCTTCTCTCACCCTCTCTCTCTCTCTTTCTGTGCGTCTCTCTCTATCTATCGCCCTCTCTATCTCTCTCACTCTCTCTATCTATCTCTCTCTCTCTGTACACCTCTCTTCCTTGCAAAATAAAGTTCCATCATCACCATCTCTCTCTCTTTTTCTTTCTCGCTCTCTCTCTCTCTCTCTCTCTCTCTCTCTCTCTCTCTTTCTCTCTCTCTTTATCTCTCTTTCTCCCGCCCCCCTCTCTCTCTCTCTCTCTCTCTCTCTCTCTCTCTCTCTCTCTCTCTCTCTCTCTCTCTCTCTCTCTCTCTCTCTTTAAAAAACCACATGCGTTTGCTTGCCGGCAGCACTGACATTCGGCGCGTCAATGGCTTATATTCTAATCGTTGTCAATGGCCCCAGCATGCCTCTCCAATGTGTATTTCAAATCCCGAATGTTCCCATCTCCCCTGAAGTAACCCTCTTCAACACTTACCCCCCCCCCCCACCACACCCTTCTCAAAAATATACATATATTTCATCTCCCAAGTTTTTATTTTTTTTATTTCCCTCTCTCAATTTACCCCCACGCCACTCCCATCATCACCACCACCACAGATACATTTATCGCCCCCCGCCCCCTTTGCCATAAACCTCATCTGTTAAATATGTCATCTCCCGAACGTCTCTAAGGCCAAAAAAAAAATAGATGTGGTTACGGTAACATAGCCAAAAAAAATAGGGTAGGTAGGTAGGCAATCACTTTTTTTTTTTAACTTTTTTTTCTAATGTGTACAAATTAAACCTACTTGACAGGGAAATAAGTGTGCGACACGGGCGCTTTCGCTTTCATTGCGTTTTTTGCACTCGGTTTTTTTTTGTTTTTTTTTGTTGACAAATGTAATAAAAAGTTATAGGATCGGCCCCTAAAAATAGGGTAGGTCGGGTTACCGTAACCACACCTATTTTTTTTTAGGCCTAACACTAAGACCCTAATTAATTGACTTTGCGAAGTCTTTTTATTTACCAAAAATACGGTTCCAAAGCTTCCAGTACCGAACTTCGTGAAGAGTCGCTTCCGCCCAATTAATACTAGGCTTTAGGAACACCCCTAACCACCACCCTCCCCAAAACCAACCATCCCACACCCCAACCTCTGTCTCCATCTATCCATCCGGTTTCCTCTCTGCAAATGGCAACCTGATTCTCTGGGACTGAAGTAGTAAAAGAAATGTAGCGGCAATGAGGTTCGTGCCTGCGTGTCTTGCGGATAGCCGTCCAAATGTCCAGACCAGGCCAGACAGTCCATAATTATTGTGCTCTATCGTGACTGGGCGGTGTGATTAAATACAAAGAACGTAAGAAGGAAGGAAGGAAGGAAGGAAGGAAGGAAGGAAGGAAGGAAGGAATGACGAAAGGAAGGAAGGAAGGAAGGGAGGAAGAAAGGAAGGAAGAAAGGAAGGAAGGAAGGAAGGAAGGAAGGAAGGAAGGACTGAAGGAAGAAAAGAAAGAAAGAAAGAAAGAAAGAAAGAAAGAAAGACAGACAGACAGACAGACAGACACAGACAGAACAAAAATAAAGAAAGAAAGATAGAAAGAAAAAAAGAAAGAAAGAACGAGAAAAAATCGATAGAATGAAGGAAAACGGTTTTTTTTCTGTGTCCGCACCATTTTCGTTTAATCTGGCTGTTTTTCGAAATACAATGGCCCATTAACAAAACAAAACAAAAACAGTAATTTTTAA